>NW_020884926.1:4758181-4923837 GCF_003945725.1 Corapipo altera
GTGGGGTTTGGGGTGTTCTGTGATTGATTATTAATTAATTACAGGGGCAGGGTTTGGGTTGTTGTCTGTGATTGATCCATTAATTAATTCCTGGGGGACGGGGTTTGGGTTGTTGCATGTAATTGGTTAATTAATTAATTCCCGGGGATGGGGTTTGGGGTGTCTATAATTGAATAATTCATTAATTAATGCCCAGGGGCGGGGTTTGGGGTGTCTAAAATGGATTAATTCATTAATTAATTCCCGGGGGCGGGGTTTGGGGTGCCTATAATTGATTAATTAATTATTTCCCAGGGGGTGGGGTTTGGGGTGCCTATAATTGACTAATTAATTAATTCCCGGGGGGTGGGGCTTGGGGTGTCTATAATTGATTAATTAATTAATACCCGGGGGCAGGGTTCTGGGTGTCTATAATTGATTAATTCATTAATTAATTCCCGGGGGCGGGTTTTGGGGGTGTCTGTAATTCATTAATTAATTAATTAATGCCCAGGGGTGGGGTTTGGGGTGTCTAAAATTGATTAATTCATTAATTAATTCCCGGGGGTGGGGTTTGGGGGTGTCTATAATTGATTAATTCATTAATTAATGCCCGGGGGCGGGGCTTGGGGTGTCTGTAATTGATTAATTAATTAATTCCCGGGGGCGGGGTTTGGGGTGTCTAAAATTGATTAATTCATTAGTTAATTCCCGGGGGTGGGGTTCTGGGTGTCTATAATTCATTAATTAATTCCCGGGGGTGGGGTTCGGGGTGTCTAAAATTGATTAATTAATTAATTAATGCCCGGGGGCGGGGCTCGGGGTGTCTATAATTGATTAATTCAGTAATTAATGCCCGGAGGCGGGGCTCAGGGTGTCTATAATTGATTAATTAATTAATTAATGCCCGGGGGTGGGGTTCTGGGTGTCTATAATTGATTAATTAATTAATTAATGCCCGGGGGTGGGGTTCGGGGTGTCTTTAATTGATTAATTAATTAATTAATTCCCGGGGGCGGGGTTTGGGGTGTCTATAATTGATTAATTAATTAATTAATGCCCGGGGGCAGGGCTCGGGGTGTCTATAATTGATTAATTAATTAATTAATGCCCGGGGGCGGGGCTCGGGGTGTCTATAATTGATTAATTAATTAATTAATGCCCGGGGGTGGGGTTCTGGGTGTCTATAATTGATTAATTCATTAGTTAATTCCCGGGGGCGGGGTTCGGGGTGTCTGTAATTGATTAATTAATTAATGCCCGGGGGTGGGGTTCGGGGTGTCTATAATTAATTAATTAATGCCCGGGGGCGGGGTTCGGGGTGTCTATAATTGATTAATTCATTAATTAATGCCCGGGGGCGGGGTTCTGGGTGTCTGTAATCGATCCCTTAATCACTCGCGGGGGGCGGGTTCGGGGTCCCCTCAGCCGCGCACCCTCCGGGCCGGCAGGGGGCGCTCGGCGGCGGCGGCGCCGCGGGGGCCGCGCCGGGGCCGCTCCCGCTCCCGCCCCGCCGCCTCCTCCCCGCTCCCCGGCCCCGCTCCCCGCCCCGCCAACAACGCGCTCGCTCACTGGCCCCGCTCCGTGTGTTGTGTCCCCGCAGCCAATCGCGGCGGGCGAGGAGCTGTTGGTGTGGTACAATGGCGAGGACGACCCGGCCATAGCGGCCGCGATCGAGGAGGAGCGAGCGAGCGCCCGCAGCCGCCGGCACTCCCCGAAGGCCCGCAGAGGTACGGACCGCGCCCGCCGCGCCGCCGCCCCCGCGGGGCCCGCGCCGCGCCCGCACCGCCGTGACCTTCCCCGGGGAGCGCGACGGGAGGGGAGGGCCCGGCCCGGCCCGGCCGGCGGCGCCGCGGGAGGAACGTGGAAGTTGTGGCGGCTGGAAAAGTTGGGAGAGGCGGCGCGGGGAAGGGGAATGGCCGCGGGACACGCGGGGACGGGGCAGGGGCAGCGATCCCGCGTGGGGCGGGGACTGAGCCCGGGGAGCCGCGATCCCTCCTCGGGGAGAGGGAACAGCCCGAGGCCGCCGTGATTCCTTCTTGGGAAAGGGGAACTGAGCCCGAGGTCCACACGATCCCTCCTTGGGAAGGGGGAGGCTCCTCCTGGGCCCGCCGCGGTCCCTCCTTGAGAAGAAGGAGGCTGAGCCCGGGGAGCCGCGATCCCGCTTTGGAAGGGGGAGGATGAGTCCAGGGCCGCCGCGGTCCCTCCTTGGGAAGAGGGGACCTGGGCCCAGGGCCGCGTCAGTGGAGCCAAATGAAAACCGCCGGCATTGTTGCTCCCTGCGGTTTTTAATTCCTTGTTGTTTTTAGGCTGATCTGGTGGCTGTGGAATCTCGAATGGCTGCTCCTGCCTGGCTGCGGCCGAGGAGGGAGGGTGGGGGAGGCGTTTTGTGGGGGGGGGCTATAAACACGTTATTCCATGTAAATACATATGTCAGAGCAGACATCCACGATTTTTTCCATGACTAATTCAAGCAGCAATATTTTTCGGAGTGCGTGTGGCCTCCACGCGTGGCCTTATATAACTGACATTTTCACCAACGTTTTAGGCCAAAATCGCAATAAAGCCTTTGGTTACAGGGAGTAAATAAAGAAAGGAAACATTCACAGCTGTAGCACAAGGATGCCGATTCCTCTTGCAGGGAAATATGTGCATTTTGGAATTCTCTGAATGTTACAAATGAACCAAAAGAAAGGTAACATTTTAAGTGGCACCACTGTAGTATTTAACTTATTATTTAGGGCCTGATCTTACAGGTTGTGGAACTCAACATTGGGAACAAGCTCAAATATCGAGGAGAACAGTTATTATGTAAGTTTTTTTATTTTAGAGATTGAAGAGGGGGCTGTGGTGCAACACAATTAGTTTTTTTGAACAGTAATTTGTGGGTTAAGCAAATACAAGCTGAAATTCAAGCACTGATTTTTTATTTACCTGCCTGTAATGAAAAGCATATTCAGCACATATAATGAGCAAGGCTCAGTAAATTACAGGCTGTATTATGGTTTTTCCTAAATCTGCTTTATCTTAGCACATGGAGTTTGTGTGCCTGTGATTTACCTGAAAGGCTAGAAAAACAACCTGCAAGAATTTGATTATATGATAAATCAGAAAAGCCAGACAGAATAATTTCCAAGGTAATTTTTCATGGCACAGAAGTTTGATTTGCATTTGTGAAGTTATAGGTAAAAATATCAGTAAACTAACTTGGTTCCTGGGTTTTGATTTTGTGCTGGTTTGTGGGTTTCAAGTTTTACTGTTTTGGGCTTTGCAGATTTCATAATTAGGAACAATAAATCTTTCCCCTGTTTTATGAACACAAGCTCTGTACCAAGGCTCACAATTATTAAAAAGCAACCCAGCAAAAAACAACTCCAAGCACAGTATTGATGAAGCATTTGAAAATAACCAAGAGCAGTTTATTTATGGAATTTTACTCTTGTATCATGAAGGAGAAAGACCAAATTCTTAGCATTTAGTTGATTTGAGTTGTTATGATTCAAGTTTCAGTTGTAAAATGATAAAACAACTGAAATTGTATAATTCTGTTTTTCACAGGTTTTATTGGAATTCTTTTCTCTACATTTATTCTCAGCTGTTTTAGTGTTTGTAGTCACATCTGCTAATATTTGCAATTCACAGCAATTTTCTTGTAGGAAGTATATTTTTCCTCTGCAGATTGATAGCAGTAGATGCAGTGAGGATTCCAGAATGGTTTCTGCTGATATCCCTGGTTTTGTAGCTTCAGCTGTATCCTTGGATATGGAAGTTTCTTAACCCCAAGCTTGAGGGTTTTTTGGAAAATAAAGGATTAAATGAAGGAGCAGGATTAAAAAGTAATTAATTTGAAAATAAATAATTGTAATTATATGATACAAGGGTGGTGGCAGGAGAAGGATATTGTGAGTTAACTTGGTGTGTGTAGAAAATTAGGAGTCAGTACAAGGTAATATTTGAGATTGAATAGCAATTTAAGAAGCTTTCTAAAGAGAAGCTCCTTCAGAGAGTTGTGGAATTTTAATTTATTGGTGACCTAAACAGATGAATAAATTCTTTCATAGTAAACTTTATTTTGGCCTGTGTTGCACATTGTTGTCTTACACACTGAGGAGAAAACAGAAGTAAGAACTGCCAAGTTCTGTGAACAAGTGTGTCCTTTAGGAACATGTTTTCCAGAGGGGTAAAGTGACAGTTTAATACCTTAGGAATGACTAGCAAGACATTATTTGAGAGATGTATTATAATTTAGTAGTTCAGAACATGGAGGTACTCAATAAAGCTCATAATTTTTCTGTATTCAGTAAAACAAATGGCCTTTTGAATTTTTAATGCATCTTGGGCCTTGTCCTTGGACAAGTGAGATATTTACCAATAAGCAAATAACCTTGTTCCTACCATTGATTTAATGAGCCCTGCTCAGAAAAGGTGACCATTTCACAGGTATTAAAAATGGGCTGGTTTTACCCAATTGCTCAAGGCTTTGATTGCTGTAAAACTGCCCACGTTGTTTATTTCTGAATAACCCCCCTGTGCTGTAGGTGAGACTGAGATCCCATAAGAGGTAGGCTGGACTAAATTTGGGAAGTGGAGGTGGCATTTAAGAACCAGCAGCTGACCAGGTCTGGGGCAGACCCAAAGCCCAACCTGAGCTGTTCTCCTTGCCCTTGGGGTGACCTGTTTAGGAGTGATCCCTGACACAAGGTCCAGAATCTCCTTCAGGGGGTATTTAGGGTGGCACTGGGCATTCCCTCCAGGTGCCACCTCTCCCTTGCACAGTTTTGCTTTTGGGGTCTGCATTCAGACTCCTTCACATCCCCCAGGTGTTGGATGACTCCTGCCTGGCTCAGCCATAGGTTTTCTGAGCTGGAATAAATCCTTTCCATCTTCCTTCTCCCAGGCACAGCAGCTCAGGATCCCAGAGGGAAGAGGCAGCTCTTCCAAATATATTTGTACATATTGAAACATTGCATGTTGCTCCCAAGGTGGTGAGTGCATTTGAGATTTAGAAAGAAATTCAGTAGGATAAATAGCTGTTGAAGAGGGCAGAAAAAAGGAAAACAACTTAAAGAACTTGGGGAACATCACAGATTTTTATCAGAGCCAAGCTGTTACTTTTGCCATGATAAGTAATGGTAAAGAGCTCCCAGCTGCTGGTGCATGACCAACGACCAGCTGAAAAATTACCTGATTTTTTTTATTTTGTTGCTTTGGCATTTTCTGAAATTGCATTTTCTAGTTAAGCATTTCTCATCTGCTTTTCCCAGGTTGTAGTTAATGTGCTTTATTCTGCCTGCCAAGCTTGTAGGGAATTTTGTTCAATCAAATGCATTAACACAGGGTCTTTCATTAATTCTCCTTCCAAGGAAAAAAAAGAACAGCTTGGTTTTTACTTTACAGTTGAATTCATGTGTCCTTTAGAGGAGTAGTGTAGATATTTTTTTGTAGATATTTTTTTCTCATCAGGGCATTTCTTCCTCTGCATATGACAGTAATAATTTGTAGCAGTGAGCAGTAATATCAAAGATTAATGTTTCCTTCTAGAAGGAAGACTTGGTGTCTCTGGCTTCAGACTCAGTCTTTCTTAAAAAAGGAACTTTACACTGACTGAAGTATTTTTTTTTATAAAGAAAGGATGGTCATAAAAAAACCCCAAACTAAAAGATAGTGATACATAAAGATATCCTGTGGTTTTATCAGGATATAACCTGCTGCAAGGTGCTGCCTGGGCTCCTGAGTGTGATCAGACAAGGCTAAAACCTCATTTCTGTCCTGGATTATGTGGCAGATCAAAAGTCTGGTTTGGAAGAATAAAGATACTGATGTTACCCAGGATAAAAGCTTGCCCTGCTGTATGCTTGTGAATAATACCTCTAAAAAAGCCTTTTTTGGGGGGAGAGGAGAGCAGTGCTTTCCTCGTGCTGTGTTTATTCCTCCCCGTGCTGGTGCCTCACTGTGCTGTTCACTGTGTTCCACTGCTCACCCTGCCAGGCAGCAAAGCACAGGCTGTGCTGGGTCTGCACTGAGGGCTGCCTGTGCTGCTCAGCCTGTCGAGAGGGGGGGAAAAATAGTCTGTAATTGCATTTTTCCAGAAGCATGTGCTGCACAGTGCAACTGGAGTGGGTTGTCACGAAACCAAGTGACCTCTGAAGCACAGTTGTGTCAACTCTTAAAACACTTCTCCATTGTGGTGCAGGCAAAGCACCTGCATCAGGGTCACCTGTGCTGTGGGGATTATTTATTATAGTTCAATTTTGAAGTCTCAAACCATCACTAATAAATCTTGTAAGACTTTGTTACCTTAAATGGTTCTGCTGCTGTCACAGTTTTGGTGTCCCCATAGTTCTTAAAGGTTTGAGGGAGAACATGGATTGTAGGGAAACTTAGTGACCAGTACTGGCCCAGAGACAGTGTGAGATTGAATTATGAATCAATTATTATCTGTTATAAGGAATTTTTTGTGCCTTGGTTTATATCAGTGTGAATGCAAAGGGCAACTTCAGGCTTCTGCTTCCCAGGTTCTAAATAAAAGCTGCCATCCTAAAAGTCACATTGGTTTTTCTTCTGTCTCTGAGTGTAATTATTGCTGAAACAGTGTCAGATTGCTGCTGGAGGAAGGGGAATGTAAGGATGAAATCAGCAGGTTCAATTCTGGGATAGCAGAAATAGTGCAGGTTTTTTTGTTAATACTTTCTTAGGCATTCTCCTGTAGTTCCAAATAATTAGCTGTGCTTGAGAGTCCCATAAATATGCATCCTGTTTACAAAAGGTGGGCCTTGGGTTGCCATCTGGATGTCATCACAGATGGAAATCATGGCCAAATGATGCCCTGACTGTCTGTTTTTTTAAGGTACAAGAATTTATTAGGCTTGTGTGCTTGGAATAAGTTTAAAAGTTTGTTTCTAAACAGAAAAGAGCTTGTGAGAGAAATGATTGTGTATGAATTGGAATGTAACTTATAGAAGGATGTGTAAGTTGTACATTTGTAGCAAGGGTAGCATGAAACTGTATTCTTATCTAAGCTCTATTTCCAGTAAATTTAATGAAAAACTTTTATTTTCTAACCAGTGATTGGGGAAAGACAAGCAAGGAAGGAGGAGTTCAAACAAGATCATCTGGAACAAAGTCTTAAAATTGGAATTTACTTTGATTTCCCCAAATCACATTGATTTACAAGAAGGTTTATACAACCCTCATTCAGAAGCTGCATTTGGGATGTCAAGGGCAGATTCTATCTGGAGAGTATCTAATATGTTTGAAATCTGCTAAGCAGTGAAAGTTTTCTCTTATCCCTCATATAGGAGACTGGTATTACTTTACATTCCCATCTTCCCTTCTCCAGCAGTGCCCCCAGTTCCAGGACAGCTGCTCTGAGATTTCAGAGCAGCACAGGGAAGTTGCTGTGATTCATTCCAGCCTTGCTCCTGCCTGTGGGTTTAAAAATGGGAGAAGACAAACCTCCATTTCTGCAATAAAGCATCAAATAATCTATATTTAAAAGAAAACTTAAAAATTCAGCACTAAATTGCATGTCTTGACCCCTTAAACTCTGTCTTTCTAAGTATAAATGTTTGGAAACAGGAGGCCTTGGCACATTCAGACATTTCTTGAGTTATTAAAGAACATCAGTAGTTTTGCTTTGTATGGGATTTCTGGGAACGTTGGGAGCCTGTTTGGTGCTGGGATGGAATTCCAAGGCCTGGGAGGGCTGTGGGGTTTGGTTCCTGTGCAGAAGCCTCAGTTGGAGCAGGGTGTTGGAGTTCCCACACGTCCTGGCTGTCCCCGGGGGGGGGATGTCACTGGCACTGGGGTCAGGCAGCCCCACGTTTGTGCTCTGGGCCCCCCAGTTTGGCTGTAAGTCGCTGCCTGGTGATGGCAGCAGGAAAGCAGAAGCCCTTAGGAGAAGGATTGAGTTGGATTTAGTGCTCAGGGCTGCGGTGTGAGGGCTCAGGGCTGTTCTCAGCTCATTATTAAAACAAAGACTACAAGCACTTTGCACACTCTGTTACTTCATCTCTGGGGGGTTTGTGTCTTTAACTTAAAATAAGTCTGCCCTTGGTGATGGTAACAAGTTGGGGTGTTTCAGCTGCTTAGTTCTTGGAGCAGATGTCTGTAGTTATCCAACAGAAGAAAATTCTTGGGTTATTTGATAATTGCAGTTCTAAAGCCTTCCCTGTTTTTCTTCGTACTTTTGCTTTTTTAGCCCCAGTTCTTTAGACTGCTTTTCTCGAGTTAAAAAAATAAAGTACATCTAGGCCACAGTTGTGGCATTTCCCAGCAAATTTGCTAATGCTGTCTTTGGTTACATAACCCACAGTGCAGAGTGAAATAAGGCACCAGGCAGCTTTCTAGTATTAATCAATTTTTTCCTGTTGATCAGGGTTAGCTGTGAAACAAGGAGTGACCTGGAAGAAAAGCAGCTTGATATTCCACTGCTTATTTTTTTTTTTTTAGTTGATCCAGTGTGTTTGGAAATTATTCTTCTTTCTTAGGAAAATGCTGTTTTAATTTTCCTGAAAATAAGTTCAGTGTTACTAAGTTTCTCTTGAAATAATAGTTTCCTTATAGAACTATTTTATTGTATTAGGATTTTCCAGAACTTTCTTAGACTGTTCTCTTCTAAGCAATCACACAGTTGTTTAAACACTGCTGTGTAGAAGATGTAGAGAAAATTTGGTGATGGCTGTTTTAGGGAAGAGCTTTGAGACAGATTTGGAGGATTTGTTCCAAAATAGAAAGGGGATGAATTCCTGCAGAGTAGGAGAATAGACACTGCTTTCCAAAGAGAAAAAGTGCTTTTATTTTTTTTATTCCTTGAAGTGTTTTGTGATTTAGAACTGTTACTTGTAGAATACAAGAGAACAAACTCTATGAGCTACTGACTGCCTCACATCTCACTTAAATCTGGGTGACTTTCATTCCCATGAATAATCCTTTTTTAATTCCTTTGCATTACCTCACGTTAAGTCAAGGTTTTACCAGACACTGTTGCTCTTCCTGTGGTTTCCTGACCCTCCTGTGCAATCTCCCACTTCAGTGTTTGTTTTCTAATTGGAGACTGGGTTTTATGGTGGATACAAGGTACAGTCAGTTACTGGCTCTCAGTGTATTCTTATTTTATTTGCCTCCTGCTGGAACCATCTCTTAATTTAGGGAAGGCTCCAAGTTCTTGTAATGAGAATCTTCTGTACCTCTTAATCATTTTTTTACTGCCTTTCCCTAGATGTTTTCTTTGTTACACTTCATCTTTTCAAAACAATTTGAACAGAATTAATATGAGTAATATTGTATCATTAACAGTGCTAAACTTTTTTTAGTGCTTTTTTTATTCCAGTTTGCCATATTTTGCACTGACTGTTTCTTTTACTTGAATTGTTTACAGGGAATGTTTCACACTGAGGGCTTCTCTGCAGATGCCCCATGTCCTTTATTATACAGTGGTGAACAAACCCATCTAACTTGTGTGTGCACACAAAGGTTTAATAGCTGGTTTATTCATGGAAGAGATGCAAACTCCATTGGAGTTTCTTGGCTGGGAGCTCTTTTCTTTAATTGAGATCTCCTTTGTCAGGTAATTTGTGTTTGTCAAGTCTCTGAAGGTTCTCATGTCACTGCAGTGCAAAATACCAAAGAAATTTTATATTTCACTTATTAACTATTTAGTACATTTTTCAAATGAACAAAAAAGAAAACCAGTTGTCAGACCAGGGTGTGTGTATCTTTTTCAGTCTGTCAAACCTTCCAATTTATTCTGTCATTCCTGCCAAGAGCCTTGCACAGATTGACAGGAATGACTTTGTTCTGAAGAATTCTCACCGGCCTACACTTGCTGTGTCAAGTTCCTCCAGAAAATGTTACAGCAGACTAAGTTTCTGCTTGGGTTTATCAGTTATTGAAACAAGACTCAGGGATATTGCAACATTTGTAGCTAAGAAATTAGATAATGTCTGACCATTCACTAGGAAGGATTTACTTACCTTTTATACGCTTTCCCCCTGGACTAAGAAATCACAATATTTATTTGGATCACCGGTGCCTGAGAGTTATTTAGGATGAAACTTTCAGAAGCACTTAAGAGCTCACCAGAGTTGCTGCTAAGAGTTAATTTTGTTGTCACACTTTGTTATCAGAATTCTGCAAGAGCATTTGATTGACTGTGATTAATGCTGTAGAACTTCAGAGAGGCACTGTTATTAACGTGCTGATTGACATAAAGTTACTCTAGTGAGAGTATTATAATAGCTGGAAATCCATCATCTTGATTATTATTGCTGCAAAATGCCATGGAAATGAGGAGTCAGCTCCCCATTATTCTGAGCTGTGTTGAGAGCCAGCTGCCTCAGTGCAGTCTGTCAGATATGGATCTCGTTTGATTTGGCAGCCCCTCAGAAACAGTGGGAAAGGCCTGGTGCTTGTGGAAGTGACTGGATTCAGAGAGGTTTGGGTGAATTTTCTCATGCATCACCAGCACTCAGGGCCAAGTCCAATGCAAACTTCCACACCTTGCTGCCACTAAACTGCAAACTGAGTGTGTAGATGGTCAGCTGTGGTGTGAATAGCTCAGTGGAGGGAGAGCTGACCTGTCTCCAGCAGTGGGTTGGGATCAGAGTGTCAAAACACCCCTGTTTCCCACAGAGTCAGACCCTCAGCCAAGCCTTAGACTCGTCTTGGGCTTTTCCCAAGGAATGGGTCATGCCAAGTTTCAGTGAGTTGAGTGAAAAATTGGCTTGGCTGCAAAGTGTTGCCTTTGACGTTGCAGGTAAAGAGCAGAGAGTCCAACTTTTCCAATCTTATGGACCCTTGTCAGGGATTGCAAAAGCAAAGTGGACTTTGTGCTGAAACTTGGCCACAGCTACCAAATCCTGACCTGTTACGTGTCACCCTCTGGTCCCTCCACTCCTACACCAGAGCTGGGGTTTTTTATGGTTCCTTACCTGCAAATTAAAATGTCCAAGATCCTTTACAGTGACATTTTCTTATGCTCTTAACAGGCACGTGCAAAGAACTTGTACAGCTTTAAAGTCTAATTTGATCTAAACAGGTTAATCTTGACTGCAGCAGTTAATTGAGCAGAAGACAAATAAATATATTTGTGCTCTGACTGGGATTTATTTTCACTCTGAAAAATGGATGAAGTTGCCATTCCCTGTCGTGCCTTTGTGAGCCTGTTGACCTTTGTTGGTGTCACAGATGAAGCAGATGCAGTTTGCCCCTGTCTGGTTTGGGCCATACTGTAAATTTAGAACTTCTCTTGTTGGTTCTGTTCACATGAGCACCAACTGTTGCTGTTGTCCTGCAGCACAGTCCTCTGCTGCATTCTGAGAAATGCACTCATTGGGCAACTGGGGGATTACAGTTCCTTTGGAAATATAATTCAGTGTATCTTGTGTTATCAGAGAGGGCTGACAAGCGTTTCTCTGAGAAAGTATCAATGGGCTGCAGCTGAAATGAATGAAGCACTTTGTTTCACTGAGGAAGCGAAGCAAATCTTGCACAATTTCTCAGCAGATAAAAGTGATTTGGTGACTGGGCTGTACATTAAAATCATGAGTTTGCCTAATATTTATCCTCCTCCTTTATCTACTCTTCTGAATTAGAAAGGACCTGCAGTGATATTCTGCCATGTGACCTTGGATTGTCACTCTGAAGCTGAAGGATGAGTCGTCCCAAATTCAACAGATACAGAGAAACAAAGTTTTCGTGCTGCAAATATGTTGTGACAGGAGCTGCTTATTAACAATGAATGTCTCTTGTTAGGTTGGAGACCCAGTTGAGAAGATGCTGTAATATTTTTAATGGGGACTGATGGAAAAACACTATGTACTTACTTAGTAGGTAGTTGGCTGTACTGAAGAAAAATAATGAGGAGGTTAAAGGGAATAAATCTGGAAATGGTTGTCGAGGAGGGGGATGAAATCCATTGCCAAAGAGAAGTGGATGATTTTACTGGGAATACTTTGTTTTGTTGGAGCAAAATTTGTGACAAATGACATTTTGTAGATACAGTAAACAGAAGGATTAATTTGGGTAAAAATGAATAACAGAGGGCAAATCTGAGGGAATGTAAATGAGGTGTTTGAGTGTGATTTTGTAGGAGGAGTTCAGTTTTATCCCGGGACCCTGTGTCCGTGAGAGGCTTTGCTCTCCTTTCCTCAGCCTTGGGGACTCCTGTTGCAGTAATCCCAGGGCTCCAGCTGACACAAAGGCAGTGCTGTTTCCTGGGAATTGTAGCCCTTGCACAGCTGTGTTCTCCCAGCAGAGCCCCAGCCCGTGTCTGCACAAACTGTTCACGTTTGGTTTTCCAGGCAGTGGCAGCTTTTCACTGACCCTCTGAGTTCTGTTTGACAGGGGAGGCAAAATTGCTCTGGAGAGCAAGAGACCCCCTTGATCAGCTGTGTGTGAAGAGCTTTTGGGTCTGCACAGGGGCTCAAAAGTCCCTTTTTTTAATTCTTATTAAAAAATGTCACTGAGTTGTGTGACCAGTGCTGAACTGGTACATACCTGTCAAACAGCAGAACAAAATGGCAGGTAAAGGCCTAAGGAGTTAATTTTAACTAAACCCAGGTATTTTTAAATATTTTAAATATTTAAATTCAATTTTTAAATATAGTATTTTAAATATTTTAAAACACTTAACCAAAAACCAGGTATTTTTGATCTAACCCTTCAAACATTCAACGATCCAAATAGGGCCAGGACAAATATTTGGGTTATTTATTACAGATGAATGCAAACAGATCTATAGTGATCATTTTAAACTTTGTGGTCCAAGTAGTCATGAAAGTAGTCTTTCATTTGCATTATTCTGTAAATAATGTCAGAGTACCTGTCACTTCAATTTTCTGTGTGTAGCTTCACTTCAGGATCAGACAAACTTTTTGGGGAGAGCTCTAGAGAATGTAGAAGCAACACTTTCTGGAGTTAGATAAAATCTCCTGTTGGTTCAAGAGGAGATTTAAATTTAGACTAATCCTTTGTATTTAAATACACAATTTGGGTGCTCTATTTTTAACTGAATTGTACATGAAAACTGGCTAAATATAGAGAGCAGCAGTTATTTCTGGAAAATGTCTCTGCCAGCTGACATTTCTCTTGCTGCTGCTTTTGTTTTAATACTTAGCAAAACAAAAGCTGATGGGATAGGAGTGCAGAGAAGAATGTTCATCATATTTTTCTGTGCTGGGCTGGCTGTGTCCATGTGGCAGCTTGAGTAAGGAATCTGTAGTGGCTGGGGGAGGCTGTGTTTTTGGGGAGGGTGGGAAGCAGGAATACACAAGGAGCTGAAGTGACTGAGAAAGTCTGGAGCAAGTCTGGTCCCCTTTCTACAGTTCTAGAAATACTGGTGTAAGGGCAGAAATAACATTTTTTAATCTTGCCAAGTTAAAAGCTCTACATTTAATTGTTTACACTTAATGGTTTCATCACAGCTCATGTGTGGGTTAAAATTGCATGGAATTAAGCCCTTGTTTGCCATGCTTTGTAACTGTTGGGTGACATTCTGTACTACTTAAGTCATTATGGATGAGTAAGTCTTGTAGTCTGTAAACTTACAACTTCCTGGGATCCACACTCACCTTAGGCAGGAGTCATAACGTGCTGGGGATTTGAATGACATCCTGTTGCAGACAGGTAATATAAATGCTTTTGTCTCTCTTCTGCTAGAGAGTTATGGCAGATAATTTAATTTACAAGACATAAATTGGATGAAGAAGACTGGAGACAGCTCATATCTCAATTGGTAGGGATTGGTGGAATGCCACACATTGAGCACAGGCTTCCCACTCGTAGAATTTTTCAACCTAAATTTTTTTTCATCTGTTCATCTGAATTTTGTGGAAAGCTGCAGCTTGCCCGGGCTCATGAAGAACTCCATATATTGGCAACATATTCCCTTTTGCTTCCTGCATCATTTCTTCCCGTTGGCATGGCACACCTATGGTGCCATCCTACCATTTCTTGTACTGTTAGATAATTTCAGAAGTTTGTGGTGGCATACAGTGACCTGATCTTCAGTGCTATCATTAAAGTGGAGACTTTGCCAAACATTTGCAGAAATCAGTTTTTTAAATAGCCCAACTCCGAATTTTCTTAGGCTTTCCATGGCAACAAGTTCATCTGTTATGCAAATGTCACCTTAACAGTCTCTGTCAGTGCATTGCTCTGTTTCTTCTCTGCAAAGTGGGGATTTAGTGCTCGGTACACACACTTTAATACACACACCACTTAGGTGGATGTGCCTCTGTCTCCAGGTGTCCTGGAATACCTTCCCAGGGAGAGCCTTTATTGCACCTTGTTCAGTCTGCTTGGCAAATGCAGTGATTCAGATGCTGCTGTCTGTGAGTGCACTGGTGGTTAATGGGTAGCAATAGGCTTATAAAACAGGCACTTTGGTATTAATAGAACTGCTGTGAAGTTTGGTTTCCTCTTTCTCCTCCTACTGTGTAAGCTTGAAAGTGTCTTTTTAAGGAAGAGGAGATGCTGGAAAAAATGCCAGAAGAACCTTTGCTCACTGCCTTTGCTCTTATTCTATAGATAATTCACAAGATTTTCCCATTTTATCTGTAACATACAGCTCTGTGTGTTGTGCCTCTACACCTTTAAAATCATTTGACACATTAGGATTGGGCAGAATGACTGTGCAGAACTAACATCTTCTGTAGCTCTAAATTATCCTCTTGGTTTTCAGGAGCTGGAGGTTAAAATTCTGTTGGGATGATCTTTGTTCACTATCAAACAGCTCATGTCAACTTTAGTGTTTCATCTGCTCAACAACACCTGAAGTCCTGCACACAAACCAGTTGTATCTGATAACTTCATAATGGCATTGCACGAAAAAAATGCCCCCCCCAATTACTTACAATAATGATAGATTGGGGAAAACAGCATAAAAAAGGCATTTACATTTTGCCTTTTCCTGCAGGTTTTCTTACTTACTTGACAGCATTGTTAAAATAGGCCTGCTAATGATCCTGGGTGTGGAGCCTTTCAGGTTTAATTGACATCCCCTTTAATGAGATGTTTGTTTCAAGAATTGATCTATGGCTTGAATTTTGCCCTTAGAATTGCTGGAATATGAATAAAAATGTGCTGATTTCACCTCCTTTTTATGTATTTTTTTCCATAATGTTCAGTTTTAGAAAGATACAGTCCTGAAAATGGAGAAATCTTTTTATGTTGTAATACTTGGATTGTGCTTTCGGATCAGAGAGATGGAAACCTTCCTACCTTGGGAAGAGTTTGTAGGAGGGTGTTAGAAAGGGTTTTATGGGTATGTGGTCACCAGAAAGTGGGATGATCTGTAGTCAAACTGGGAAATGCTCCTAGTACAGCATATCTTACACTAACAAATAAAAATAAAAGCTTTTTCTGGCTTGTGTTAAAAAAGCTGAATTATCACCAAAGGTTCTGTGGCAGCACTGGAATTTCTGAGCTGTGGGGTCTTGGGAAGCATCCAGTTGGGTTCTGGAGCAATACAAGAGCTTTTTCCCCTCAAAGCACTTGGTAGGCAGTGGTTTCACGTTTTCTTTCATTTTAAGTTGGAAGCTTTAGAGTTCCAAAGCCATTCCCTCCCCTGGTAATAACAGTGTGTCTGTTCAGAGGTGCTTCAGAGCTCCTCAGCTGAGCTCACTTGAATCAGGTTTCAAAGCAGCACTTAATGCAAGTACTTAAAAGGAACTTTGATATATTGTTGTATTAACAGTAATATTATGGAAGAAATATTGGAAGCTGATGGTATAACATTTAAGTAATGCTTGTTTAAGTAAAGCAGAATTGTTGGGCCTTTTTCTTTCAAGATTGTCATCTTTTTATTGCTTAATATCTTTGTGACTTATCCCTACTGTTTTTAATTTTCCTTCACAGTTATTCCTCTTTTTCCAGTAATTTGTAGTGTGACATTTTGAAGAATACATTGGAAGAACCTCACCTCTCCTAGATTACAATTACCACAGTCCCTGAGCTGGTGGGTGCTGTCACATATTTTTTGGGGCAGTCACTGGAGTTGTGCTTAGAGGGCAGCCCCTCTGCCAAAATAACGAGGACCACGCAATAAACCTGTGCTACATCCTTCAAAATGTGGCTGTTGGCTTAGATCTTTAAATAAAATATTTGTATAACCTTGTGGGTTCGAGGTCACGTTTTCAGCAAATTTCTGTAATCCCCATGATTATACCAATAATCCTCAAATACATATATTTACATATACATGTCAGGCACCTCGTGCCTGCCAGCTCTGCCTAAATATTGAGAGTTCTTGGCTGTTCTCAGGGGCTCTGGGCAGCCCTTCCCACACAGGTGTGTTGCCCTTTATTTAGCCAGGTGGTTTAGATTTGGCTTTGCTCTGGGAGCAGGTGCTGCTTGAGAATAGTGAAAGGTTTTGTAAACAATGAAAGAACTTAAAAAAAATCAACCAAAAAGCCATGAAGATACTTAAATGCAAACAGAGGAAAATATTTGAAAAAATGGCCTTAGTATTCACATTAATAATAAATATTCACATTAATAATAAATATTTTGATTGAAATACCATTTTTTGATGCTTAGTTAACTGAATTCCATTTATTAAGTATGTAAGGTCTTTAACATCTACATGCTGTGCCATTCACAGTTGGACAAGATTCTAAGAAGTCACTGCAGCATGTTTCTGCATTTTTTTCATGCTCCTCCAGCCAACACAACTTTGATTTAATTTTCTGGAGCAATTTATGCTGTTATTTTAGGTATAGCTTTCTGTGTGAGAAAGGCATTCATGTGTCAAAGCCTGTCTGCAGAACAAACAACTAAGTCAGATTTTTACCAGTGCCTGAAGGCTTAAGGAATCTGTTTCAAAAAACATGACACCTACCAGGATTCTGGCTACAGGAACAGATGAATTCTGGGGCACAGCAAGCTGTCTCTCAAATTAAAATTCAAGTTGCATCAGTGTGTTCGAATTCATTAATCAGAAGAGTATGGAAATGATCATGCAGTTGTTTTCTGCTGAATTTTCTGAAGGGATTTTTTTTTTTTTAGCTTGATTATACACTTAATCTTTATTTCATTCTCTTTAGTGCCTAAATACTGCCCTTTTTTTTTTTTTTTTAATATGAGGGGAAAAAAAGTAATAGTTGATTTGTAGAATAGTAGCAGCTACTGCATGGGATTGATGCAAACTTTAATCTGAACCAGTTCCAAAGGGATTTAAGTAGTGAATTTATATTATTACACTGTAAATCTCATCATGAAGCTGTGGGGTGTTGTCAGAGTATAACGTGGCAGTTTCTCTCTCCCCTTCAGCCATATCCTCTCAAAGTGCCCCCTCATCTGTGCTCTAAGAACACTTTTCAGAGGGTCTCTGAGGGAGCTTCTCCCATTTTCCAGGAAATGTGAGATTTGGGCAGGTACCTGTGGCACAGCACAGGTAGGGTGTAGGCAGGGACTGGGCTGCAGTTATTTGTTGGCTACAGATCTCAAAGAAACACCAGTAATTTCAACTCATATCAATTATTCTTTTCCCTCATTAACCCAAGGTTTATGGGGAGGCAAATGTCCCCCTCCTGTATTCCTTGTAAGCTGTGGAAGCAGTGTTTGAGCTCAGATGTGAGTGTCCTTCTTACTTCATGATCTTAACTGGGAACATGTTTGGTGCTGCACTTAAAGGTTATTAAAGATAATAGCATCTTGTGCAATTGGGCAATGTTTAATTATAGAGTTCAGCTCCAAGTATATGGAAAGACTGTGTTTAACATCTTCCCTCCTGGCATCTGAGTGTGCTCATCCCAACCCACCAGAAATAACTCAGTGGTTTAACTGTTTCATCAGTACTTTGCTTAACTGAAAAATCTGAGCACAGGTAACTGTAGGTTGTTATGAGGTGTCTTGGTTTTACCAATAAAATGAGATATGTGCAAATGAAGATTGTTTCTCTCTTATGTTGTTGCTCTGTTGTCATCTGAACTCTCCAAAGTTAGTGGGAGTTGTGATCATCTGGACATTGCAACAGGCCCAGGAGAGCTCATTCCACTGCCAGTGTTACACAGGAGTTGTGAAGGTGTAGAGGCAGATAATGCTCATGCTGACCTATCTTACAACACGAGTGAAGGAAAGGGGAGAAAAAAGAACCCTATTTAAAGTTGCAAGACAAGTTGGTGCAATCCTCTTTTGATCTTCCTCACTGTAGACAAGAACCTACTTTCCATCTGTTTCTTTCACTCCTTTTCCTTTCCATCTTTCTTTCCCAATTCTTCTACTGCCCATACACATATATTAAGTTCTGCCCTTCATTTATTCTTTTGTCATTGTTTCCATTTCACTTTCCCTGTGTTTCATTCCTGTATCTTTCTTGTTTAGACCAAGTGGAGGATCCAGCTGGCCGTAGCAGCCATGTAGGACCCTTCAGGAACCTGATGGTAAGTGCACGTGTGTACTTATGCTCAGGCTTCCACCAGGTTCTGTCTTCTGGGCATTTCCCATCTCCTGAAGGTTTCTTTTGGTTCCTCTGAAACTGTGACTAAACTCAGGGACAGACCTTGGGCTACTCACTGATACCAGAATAGTAGGTTGAAGTTTTCATGGAAAATCTGCAGGAAGAAAACGATGCAAATCTTTCAGGTTTACTTGAGTTAAAAAGCACTTTGAGAACTTGTGGGGGAAAGTCTCAACAGGTGTTAAATATCTTCAGACATTCCTGAACTCCAGGTACTGAAAGCTGGGAGAGCACATCAGTGAACTATCACTTTACTATTCCTTTATTCTTAAATTCTCTTCCTGGGCATCTACTTTTGAACGTTCAGGGCCATGAAATGATGCATCTGGGACAGTCATTGCCGTGCTTGGAAGAAACCTCCTACCTAGAACAAACTAAGTCTTAAAGGAAAACATCACCAATGGGTTGGTGTCTGTGGTTGCTGTGTGTCAGCAATTGGTGTGACACATCTGAAATGCTGTACACACAAAGCAGTTTGGCTCACTGTTCAGAGCAAGGGCAGGTTTGGTGCTCAGTGAATCTTCTTTTCACATGCATCGATGCTTAAAGGCCAGGAACTTGAACCATCTCCAGCTGTATCACAGAGCAGGTTGCATCTCTTTTTAGCAGTGTGGCAGCAGAGCTTGCAAATGATCTTCTTTCCATCAGTGTGTGGCATGAGTAACTCGATTTTTGTGTGCAGATCCTGCTATTGTAGTGATTTCCCAGATTATAATCGGATTTGGGATACTATGAATTGTGTATTCTATAAATGGATGACACTTTGAAACACTTGTGCAGGCTTTAGCACTTGGCATTTCTGTTGTTCCCTCTACATGCTTTACCTCACACTCGAAAGATATTTCCAATGTTGTTAAAAGGAAGAATTAATTTGGTCTTGGTATGAAGACTTTGACAGGAACCTGTTGTTATGCTGAAATTCAGTGCTGCTGTGGAATTAGGTGAGTTGTCCAGTGACTTCATCTGTGATACCATCATATGCTGCACCATGTGTAAAATAGTGTCTCTAAACATGGCCAGGGTTGGCAGCTGAGAGGGGCCTGTGCACCAATCTTTGCCTCCTTTTTTCCAGTCTCACCTGTGGAGACAAACTGAGAAGTTTGTCATTTAAGTCAAGATATTGATGTTGGTCTTCAGATGATAAGTGGTCTGCCAAAAAAGTTGACAGCTCTTGGGGTTCTAGCAATGAAATCAGGTTTGTTATATCACTCTTAAGGTGTGTTGTGATGCATGTTTGATTCCCCAGGAATGTTTTGTAATCTTACATTTACACCCTTTCCCTAGAAATGGAACCGTTTGATTGTGTTACTGTACATTCCCGGAGAGATTTCAGGTGACTTGGCAGATATTTCTGGAAGCTTATTTGAAATCCCTTATACTCAGATAATGGTACTACTGGTTCTAATTATAACCATTAGAGGTGCTGATAATTACTTTTTATGTTCAAATGGGACATTCAGTAGCCTGTCAGGTAAAGATGCACTTGAACTCCTTGTGCCTGTGTGAGCACTCAAATATGTGCTAAACCTTCTGGAAGTTGTAGGTGTTTGATATAAAATCAAAGTTAAATATTGCATTGTCTGAATAATCCTGGTTCATTGTAGCAGGTTAGACACGGGTATTGTTCCAATATTTGAGGATATTCAGGGATAACTGTTAGTTCACCTTAGGGAGGATGCCTGTGTGTGTTCTAAAGGTGACAGAAATTCATCCTGAGTGACTGTTGTCAATTTATGAGCCTACAAACTGTTAAATTGGACTAAGAAAATAAAAAAAGGTTTGTTACCTACATGAAGCTGAAACACTCTGGAATTTGGAGGTGGCCTGTGAAATCTGAGCTCCTTGAGCGGAAATACAGATAATTATTTAGATAGAATGTTCAAATCAAAACAAGTGTTTCCTGTCTCTGAGCTGCTGTCTTGGGGAGTGTCCTTGGGACTTCTCTGTTTGAATAGAGGAACGTGTTTTTTTAGAGGCATTTCAGTTTCTTGGCTCAAGATGTGAAAAATATTTGAGGGGTAAAAAGGAGGAACTTGTTGACAGGACTGTGACTTGGAAGAATGTGCTCCTAAATAGGAAATGGGCTTAGGGCTGTGATGGACAGAGGATCAGAGGGAAGGGGCAGTGTGTTATAAAATAGCTTTTTGTGTGTTGGAGGGGGCAAAGGAGGAGTCTGGATTGCTGTTTCTGGAAAGGTCTCGTTCCCAGGAGCTGGTGCATAGAAATGGGAAGTTTCAGAGGAGACACAGTTTTATGTCTTCTTACACACTCCTTATCATAACTTCTGTATATTATAGGGCTGAATCTGTAAAATTAATGGAAAAAATCAGCAGTACTTTGTAGTGCAGTGGAAAATGAAGTTTTCAGTGTGTTTACATCTTGCACCACTGGTCAGCTCTTTGCATAATGCCCTTTTGTGTTCATTATCCTCTGCAACTAATACTTGCTGCTTCATTTTGCTACCAGAAAGTGTTAGCAAACTTGTTTGTGTCAGTGGACACAACAAAATACCTTTATATTTTGCTGTACCCGGTTCCATCTAATTTGGTTTTACTGCCTTTGCCTTGTTGGTCAAGCTCATGGTGCTTTTAGTCTTCTCAGATGTTATTGCTTTGTTGCTTTTATTATTCAGAAGGTTTATACAGCTACAGTAACTTCTCTGGGTTTCTGTTTCGTCAGGTTTCCAATTAACATTAAGGAGTAATAGTATATGAAGAAATTTTCTATTTTCCATATATTTCTGTGAGATACAGGAATTTAATGGCCATAATAAGGTCTTGGGTAACTTCATGATGTGAGCTGGTTAACCCTGGATAGGACATTTCTCCTATACTTTGTTCTTGCTTTGAAAGTGAGGAAAGTATTTTGGAGTCTGAGGTTTTTAGAAACTCATTGTTATCTTTAATTATGATTTCTTCTGGGCTCCATAGGCTGCTTTGCCTCAGTGCTGTCTGTTCTGCTCATCTGTCATTTGTATTCCTCAGGAAAGCAGGCTCTCTACAGAAGTGTGTTACATTCCAAAGCTGGGGATTTAACTCAAGTATGACAAATAAGAGTTATTGAACAGGAATAATAAGTGTTGGGATTTTTCCTCCCTAGGAAAGAAGAAGACTCAGGAAGGTAAAAACAAGGGAAAGAAGGCAGCAGATACAAAACAGAAAAAGACTGATTTGGATTCTACTTCTGCAGATATGAAGGATTCTAAAGAGGGTAAGTTCTCAAGTGTCTTATTTTTTTGCCTCTAACTATCATTTTGTCACGTTTAGTACATTAGCAGGTTATGTTAGTGTAGCAAAGTGAACATATTTATATTGTTTGCCCGAATTGCTTTCTTATTTAGGAACTGAGGTATTAGAAGCACGTCACAGATGTACAAATCTGACCACAGGAAAAACTACTGAACTGCAAAATTTAGACATAAACCTGAACTCCTTAGAAGAGAAGAGCAGAGCAGAGTCCTTATTCTAAAATATTGTCTTTGGAGCTTAGTTACACAGTCATTATTTATTGCTAGTTAACAGTGTCAAGGGGAAAAAACCCCAGTATTAATTCTTTTGACCCATAGCTCTTCCATACCTTCATTCTGTGGTCCCTTCTGCTTGTGCAACACGTGCACCACTGTTGTGATTTAGGAAGAGGGAGAAGCAAGGTGTAGCACACTCTGAAGAGTTTGGTAAAAATATCTCCTGCTTTTCTCGTGTTTCAGGTCATAAAGAGGAAGATGAAACGCCTTCTGCTTCTGCTGTGCTGTCCCTGGAACAAACAGCTGTGATTCAGGAAATGGTAAATCAAGATGTGCTTCCAAAGCTGATGATCCCCAGTCCGACCAACGAACCACAAGTGGTAACTGAAGACAAGCAAGGAGAGGCAATAAACTGTGCATCAGATGATTTAGATGACGATGAAGAGGAGGAGGATGAAGAAGAGGAAGATGAGGAGGAGATGGAAGATACCAATATGCCTAAAGAAAATGCTGAAATGCCTTTGATGTGCGAAGAAAAGTTAGACTCCCTGGAAGAACAAAAGAGTACGTTGGAGGAATCGCCAGAAAACTCTCCAAAGAAAAAGCTCGTGGTGAAAATCCCGAAAGCAAGAGGTGAATCCAACGGTGACGTTCAGGAAACGTTCATGTTTCCCTGTCAGCATTGTGAGAGGAAGTTCACAACAAAGCAAGGGCTCGAGCGCCACATGCACATCCACATATCCACCCTCAACCACGCCTTCAAGTGCCGCTACTGCGGGAAGGCCTTCGGGACCCAGATTAACCGGCGAAGGCACGAGCGACGCCACGAGGCCGGGCCCAGACGGAAACCCTTCCTAACCCTGACGTCATCACAACACCTGGATAACGTTGCTGATAACCAGGTAATTGTGGATGATGGTCTTAAAGACGACCTGAACGTTCCCGGTCTTGTGCAAGACTCCGTTGTCTTGGATTCTGAGAAAGCTTCCCAAGAAATGTCCAACTCCGCGTTTGCTGAGGAGAACAAGGAGCCCAAAGAATTGCACCCCTGCAAATACTGCAAAAAGGTGTTTGGAACTCACACCAACATGAGGAGGCACCAGCGCAGGGTTCACGAGCGGCATCTTATCCCCAAAGGGGTCAGGAGAAAAGGATTCTTCACCGAAGAGCCACCGCTTCCCACAGAGCCGGCCCCATCAGTGCAGAGCGTGTACATAGCCAGCACGGAGATCGAGGAGGAAGGGGAGGTAGATGATGTCTATATTATGGATATTTCCAGCAATATCTCTGAGAATTTAAATTATTACATTGATGGGAAAATCCAGTCCAACAGCAGCACGAGCAATTGTGATGTGATTCAGATGGAGTCCAACTCTGCGGACCTGTATGGGCTGAATTGCATCATCAGTCCAGTCACAGTGGAAATTTCCTCAAATATAAAGGTTACACAAACACATGTGAGTGAACCTCCTAAGGAACCCTCTAGCAGTGGGAGCAATGAATCCAAAAAGAGAAGAACTGCCAGCCCTCCTCTTGTACCAAAAATAAAAACTGAAATAGACCCAGAACCTATAACTCCTACAAGTTCTTTAAATCTTCCTCTTAGCATTTCAACAGAAAGCTTATCTTTTCATAAAGAAAAAGGGGTTTATTTGTCATCAAAATTAAAGCAGCTGCTTCAGACACAGGACAATAAGAAGATAACTCCATCAAGTGAAATCCCGAAACTAGGACCTTCTGTTACATCATCACCTATTTTGCCTCCAGTATCCAGCAGATTTAAAAGAAGGACCAGCTCTCCTCCCAGTTCTCCACAGCACAGTCCAGTGCTTCGAGACTTTGTCAAATCAGGTGAGGGTAAAGCTGTGTGGAACGATAGTATTCGGAGCTCAAAAATGCCAAAGTTAGAAAGCCACAGCAGCTCACCTGCTTGGAGCTTGACTGGAAGGGAGGACAAAGAGACTTTGAGCCCTCATTGCTATGAAGAATACAAAATATCAAAAGACTGGACAGCAGCTCCAACATTTGGCAACGTGTGCAACCAGCAGCCGCTGGATTTATCCAGTGGTGTGAAACAAAGGTCTGACGTCAAAAGTAAGACTCAGGTTCCCTGGGAGTCCGTTTTAGACCTGAGCGTGCATAAGAAGCCCTGCAGCGATGCAGAAGTCAGGGAGTGCAAAGAAAATTCCATCCAGCCAACGTGTAGTGGTGTTAAAAAGAAGAAACCAACCACGTGCATGTTACAGAAGGTGCTGCTGAACGAGTACAACGGGACGGACGCGGCCCCGGAGGGCGCGCTGGGGGGGAACGGCAGCGCCAGCCCCGGCAAAGCCCCGGAGCCTCAGGCAGAGCCCGACGTGGATCCCGGGCTCTCGGCATCGTCTTCCACTGACACTCAGCCCCTCAATTCCTCCGCTTCCCCTGTGCCACAGGCACCCGCTGTACCCCCTGTGTGCCAGCTGCCCCCCTTGTTAACCCCCACCAACCCCCCTTCCCCGCCGCCCTGCCCGCCCGTGTTAACAGTCGCTACATCGCCTCCTCCCCTGCTCCCAACCATGCCCTTACCCATTCCAGATGTGTCTGCCAGTGCCACTAACACCTCCTCCTGTCCATCACCACTCTCCAACACTACTACCCAGTCCCCACTACCAGTTCTTTCACCTACAGTTTCTCCTTCTCCATCCCCTGTTCCTTCTGTTGAACCTCTTATTTCTGCTGCCTCTCCTGGCCCTCCCACACTCTCTTCCTCGTCTTCCTCCTCCTCTTCCTCCTCTTTCTCCTCCTCCTCATCTTCATCATCTCCATCTCCGCCTCCTCTTTCAGTAGTTTCTTCTGTTGTTTCCTCTGCTGATAACCTTGAAAGTTCTCTCCCAATAATAAAACAGGAAGAAGCTGAAAACGAGCAGCAGAAAGCAAGAGAAGATCCTCACACTTCCAGCGACTCGGGAGTCGTGCAGGAAACGTTCAATAAGAGCTTTGTGTGCAATGTCTGCGAATCCCCTTTTCTTTCCATTAAAGACCTAACGAAGCATTTATCTGTTCATGCTGAAGAATGGCCCTTCAAATGTGAATTCTGTGTACAGCTTTTTAGGGACAAAACAGACTTGTCGGAACATCGCTTTCTGCTCCACGGAGTGGGCAATATCTTTGTTTGCTCCGTCTGTAAAAAGGAATTTGCTTTTTTGTGCAATTTGCAACAGCATCAGCGGGATCTCCATCCAGACAAGGAGTGCACACATCATGAGTTTGAAAGCGGGACTTTGAGACCCCAGAATTTTACTGATCCCAGTAAGGCCAACGCGGAGCACATGCAGAGCCTGCAGGAAGATTCCTTGGAACCTTCTAAAGAGGAGGAAGATGAAGATCTAAATGATTCCTCTGAAGAGCTTTATACTACTATAAAAATAATGGCTTCTGGCGTGAAATCTAAAGATCCAGATGTTCGTATGGGCCTCAATCAACACTACCCGAGCTTTAAACCACCTCCCTTCCAATATCACCATCGCAATCCGATGGGTATCGGAGTTACTGCCACAAACTTCACTACCCACAATATTCCTCAGACTTTTACTACTGCCATTCGATGCACAAAATGTGGGAAAAGTGTCGATAACATGCCCGAGTTACACAAACACATACTGGCCTGTGCCTCTGCCAGTGATAAAAAGAGATACACACCTAAAAAAAATCCAGTACCCCTCAAACAGACAGTGCAGCCTAAGAACGGCATGGTGGTTATAGCTGGGCCTGGGAAGAACGCCTTCAGACGAATGGGTCAGCCTAAAAGACTCAATTTCAATGTTGAGATTAGCAAAATGTCCTCCAACAAACTAAAAATAAGTGCATTGAAAAAGAAAAACCAGCTTGTCCAGAAAGCTATCCTGCAAAAAAAGAAATCTGCCCAGCAGAAGGCGGAGCTGAAAAACAATCCATCCGAGTCGGACTCTCACATCTGCCCCTACTGCAACAGGGAGTTCACCTACATCGGGAGTTTGAACAAACACGCCTCGTACAGCTGTCCCAAAAAACCCATCTCTCCCTCCTCTAAAAAGAATTCTTCCAAAAAAAGCGCGAGTTCCTCACCCGCGAACAGTGACAAAGGCAGCAACCAGCGGAGGCGAACGGCGGACGCGGAGATCAAGATGCAGAGCACCCAGACCCACCTGGGCAAGACCCGAGCACGGACCTCGGGGCCGGCCCAGCTCCAGCTCCCCTCGGCCTCCTTCAAGGCCAAACAGAGCGTGAAATTTGTACCTTCCATGCGCTCTAAAAAGCCAAATTCGTCTTCGTCCCTGAGGAACTCTAGTCCTGTGAGAGTATCTAAAATGTCCCACGTGGATGGGAAAAAAACTAAGGTGGTCACTAAGAACAGTTCCTCTGGAATGTCCAGCAAAGCGTCCCGGAAATTGCACGTCAGAATACAAAGGAATAATAAAGCTGTTCTGCCGAGTAAATCTGCTGTGGCAAGTAAGAAAAAGGCAGACAGGTTCAGTGTAAAGTCTAGAGAGAGGATTGGGGGACCCATCACGCGGAGCCTGCAGCAGGCAGCAAACGCAGAGGCAGCAGAAAACAAAAGAGATGAAAGCAGTACAAAGCAAGAGCTAAAAGATTTCAGGTAAGCGTTTCATTTGAAGTTGAAACAACCCAGGAACACGTTGCTTGCTGGTTTGCCAATTTTCTTGGTCTTTTTTTTTTTTTTTTTTTTTCCCCCTTTTGGAGTTTCTCATGCTTAAATAAAAAAAAACAACAAATAAACAAAGAAAAGTTGCATTTCCTGAACCATGGTTGAGCAGCTCACTGATGCCGAGGTCTGATGTACATACTTGATGCATTTTGTCATGTTCTCATGAAATAATACACGGTTTGTATAGAGAATGTCTTTAATTATAAACTGAATTGAAAGCTCTGGAAAAAAAAAAAGATGTCAATACTTGAGTGCAAATAAACTTTGTCATTAAACTCAATGTTATTGGAGACACTGACCTTGTATTTGGTATCTAAGGTGGCCCAGAACCATTCTAGATTTATTTATGGCTAAAAATCATGACTGCATTCTTTACTCACTCAAGTAACTTGCTTTGGTTTGTAATAAAAAGCATTCTCTGCATATATATATAAGTATATATATAAAAGAAACAAACCATGACCAAATACTTCAAAAATGTATGTGCATACGGATTGAGTCAGATCATTAAATACTTAATATAAGGGAAATAGACATGTAAGAAAATTTACATGAACATGTAAATTTGTTAGAATTATCATGCTTTTATGTTTCACTATAAAATTTTATAATTAAAGTTCTATTTCTTTTTGAGAAGAAGCATTTTAATCACAAGAAAGGGTAATACTTCAATAAATAAATAAAATCTTAATCTACGTGCCTGAGTCCCGACTTACGTCTTCATGTAGTCTCTGCAATCAATAGTATATTTTGCACAGTGTTTATAACCTCTGTTACTTTGCTCCTGCCCTGTTATTCCTGGAAACAGGTGTCTGATTTGCCAAGGAACTTTCCCAAAGCTCCCGGGTAATTTTGGGGTTGGTGATTGCAGCGCTGGCTGTGATTAACACCAGATTGAGGGTTGAGGGGAGGATGATTTATCAAAGTCATGGCTAAGTGGAGGAGGGGGAGGAACTGGCAGCCTCTGTCAGAACAAGTGTCCCTGAGCAGGATCTGTTGAGTGTCAAAATCCAAACTGTTCACAGCTTGTGTGTCTTATGGTGGAGGCTCCGAGGTGGAAATTGTGAGGAAATACTTTGTAAAGTAAAGGTTCCCTATAGCAGAATTATTCCCAAGGGCTAGAGGGGAATTTGACTTAAAATAGTCCATACCCAAATTAGGATGTGTTGAAGGAAAAATATCCTATTGGAATTTGGAGACTAATGGTGTAAAAAATGCCTTTTAGGAACAAGAAATGTCTCCCAGGCCTGTTCTCTTGGGACGTAAACATCTTCCTGTTAATTCTCATCAGCTGCTCTCTCAGTGTTATGTGTGAAACTGTATTTAAATGATGCCAGAACAGATCAGAATAAGAAGCCAAAATGACACATCTTTCCATCCAAATGAATCATTTGACCTCAGGCAAAATAATGAAGTACTTGGGAATCAGTGCATATGGGAATTGTTCTGTAAGATCTGGGGGGAAATATCCATTGACCAGGGGTAAGATTTCCTTGGCTGGCTCAAATACCATTACTTTGCAGTCTTGATCAGTGTAGGGAGTAGTTTCACTAGGAAATTATTTTTGTTTCTGAAATAACTTTCATAAATTTAGATTGTCTATTAAACTTTTTATATCAAATATGAAGAATTTTTTTGCCTTCATACCCCAACGTTTAACTTTGATTCTCCTCTATGTAGGCACTATTGGGTTTGTTTTTTCTTTTTTTCCCAGGAAATCTCAGTATTTTTCCAAGACTTCCTTCATGTAATACTTATTTGTTTTTCACCTTTCAGTTTTTCTGTGTAAACATACTCCGCTCACAAATTGTTTTGTCGTTTATCTTCAGTTTCTGTTTTTGTTTATTTTTATTTTCTAGGACTCTCCTGTAAAAAAAAACAAAACAAACAAACAAAAGTCCCTTACTGCCATGGTAGAGCTGTTGCTCCTCTTAGGATAAGCACTACGCCAAGGGATGGGAAATGCAAGCTTGTGAAACCCTCAGGAGCTGACTCACAATCACAAAATTCCCTGCAGGCTTCTTGCTAACGCTCAGTGTCAGGCCTAGATTTCCTTATTTCGTGCCTGCCACGCACAGGATGATTCAGATTAAAGAGGAGGATGCTACTTAAAACAATTAAACCCCACGGGAAATCATCAAGAGAAATAGTGGGATTAACTAAACCAAGTCTCTGCTCTGGTGTTTGCTCAGCTCCTGCTTTTGTCCAAACCTTCGTGGAGTTCATTGTCTGCTTGGCAAAGCAGGTTCCTGCAGTGTGTCCATAATTCAGTGTAGATTCAGGGACAACAATTGCTGCACTCAAAAGTATTTTTGTCATGTATTAAGTCTCTTAAAGCCTTTTGTCTAAATGAATCAGTAGAGGCCAACCCAGCACGGCAGAAATCCCTTTTTTTCCCACCTTCTCCTCGCTTCCTGACTCTTTTCCATGTCCAGCACACAATGGGGAAAAAAAAGCCTCAATTGGATGTTTTATGAATTTTCCAAGTTCGTATTTACACATGCCAATAAAACTTTATATAGCAACAGTGAGTTTCTAAGCAGCAGATATTTAATGGATGCAGTGTATCTTTTTATGGATCAGAAGGCCAGAGCAGAGCTGCAGACCTGCATATTTTGAAAGTTAAATCTATAATTACTCTAAAAGGTTGTGCACCTCTAATAATTTAAGACAACAGATCGGTTTTTGTTCATAACAGCTTTTTCTGGAAATGCCATTTGTCACGTGTTCCCAGAGCTTTCAAGATTAATGACGGAATGGATGGAAAGTGACTTAGTTTCTTTATACAGCCACCCCTTATATTTTTGTTCTTGACTTAAAAAGTAATCTACCTCTTAAAAAATTTGTAGTTTAATACTTGTTTGGTGAATTTGTGCCACTTTAACTTTCACTTTCACTATCATTCCCATTTTGTTACATTTCTGTTATGGGGACTTTATGTTGAAATATTGTATAAAGCATTTGTAGCAAGTTTAAAAAAAAAATAAAATATTTAAAATTATTTAAATTGTTTTGGACACTTCAATTGTACTATATGTGATTTGCATTTTACATTAATTTCATTTTGTTTTCATTTTGGGTTGTTAATCTTGGAGCATGTTCCTGTATTAAAGTTTGCTGTTAGTTATATTGTTTCTTCTATTGGAGAGTGATATAAAGACTATTCTAATGAAAACATTAAAATTACAATTTGACATAAAAGTGGGGTTGTCCTTGCTTTTGAACACTGTAGCCTTGCTGAAGGGGCTGTAGTGCAGGTAAGCAACTGCAGAGGGATTTTCCTCCTCCATCCGTCCATCCTGTAAATTCCAGCTGTAGTTCCAAGTCTGTGGTGTTGCAAGCACTTAATGACCAACTAGATGGAACCATCATGGCACATTTTCTGTGACCAGTAAGGTAAACTTTTTAAAAACTCGTGGGAAACTTGCCTTTTGTGTGGAAAGCAGGAAAAATGAAACGATGTACATCTAGGAGGAATTAAGTGTTCTTGCATCCTTCAGTTGGCTGTGCCCAGTTCACTGAAATGAATTTATACCAATTTGCCACTTCTGACTTAGCCTTAGGATTTTGCTTTTTAATTGTGGACACAGTTAATAAATTCAAAGTATTTAAATAAAAATTGCACGCACCATTTCAACTTCGGATATTATAGTGTTTTTCTGATACTACAGTGTTCTATTTTTATATGCTTTAAACTTGTGAAACAGTTTAATAAAAAAATTACGTATAAAGACTTTGGCTCTGAGAATTTTGGAATGTTTTATTCCACCATCAAGATAAATGTTCTGCCTCCTGCAGTGGAGCTGGAAGTATCTGTGTCCCACAGTGGTGTGGGATGGAATAATGTGACATGGAGAAGCCTGAGAGTGTCACAGCAGCCAATTCCTGCACATGGGCACTCCTGATCCAGTAGGATTTTATGGAGCTGTCTGTTCAAATTAATGCTTCTGTTTAAGATTCTCTGGTAAGAGCTCTCAGAGCTCCCAGTTTATTTTCTCATGTGCTGTGTCATTCCTTGAACGTGTTGTCTCTGTAACAAAGTTTTCCATGGATTTTGACTGAAGGGAAGATGTGGTGCAGTGCTGCAGAGGTCCCAGCGCTGTCCCTGGAGTGGTTTTGCACTCACACTGCGGTTCAGGAGCTGCACCACGAGGGAGGAGTTGAATCCTCAGTCTGCAGCAGCAGTTCCATCAATGGTAGGAATCTACAGTGAAGCTTTTTTGGTCTTGATTAGGTTTTACTCAGTTTACCCAAGTGAAAACATGCTTTTGCATACCCATATTTGTATTTGGATATTTTATAAGAATTAAGAGGCACAAAAAAACATTTAAAACCCCTGGTAGTTTTGAGGTTACGGAGGGCAGGAGATAAACTTTAGGAGCTGTTTCACATCTTCTGTTGCTGACAAATGAGATGCCAGTTGGTGTTTGGTCTTTGCAGTCTCAGTATTTCAGTCACCTTGTAAGGATTTATTGGCTGTGAATAGCAGTGAACTGATCATAAATAAAGCAGCCTCATTCCTTGATATTCTGGCAGAAATGCTGTTGCCATTGTCTTTGCTGTGATATTAAGTCCTGTTGTGTACCAAGGACGTGCCACACAGATGTTCACCCTCATTTGCACCCACCAGTTCACCAGGGAGGGGATCTCAGCTCCAAAATGAGAGTGGGTGCTCAGGGGGGTTCATTCCTAAATAGGTGACTCGTGGCAGATACAAACATCCAGCTTTCATAGTTACTGTTGCATCTCATCTGCATAATTGAATTTCCCTGGCTTTCATAGCCGCCTCTTTATGATCTGAAGCAACAATAAAGCTGTGATGTTGCCCACAAAGTGCTGACACGTCTTGAAACACATCCAAACAGGCAACGAAAACAATTAAACTTGTCCTGTTTACAGAGACCAACTGACACGCTGGGAGAGATCAAATGAGTGTCAGTGTGATGCAAACAGCGATGCAGGAGCTGGTGTGGAGGCAGGAGAGCTGACATGTTGTGTTTACCTTTTTATTTTCCTTTAGCCAGTTTGTTAGAAGGTGTTAAAACCAGCTTGTGGCCGGGCCTGTGTGAGCTGGGCTCAGTGCTGGCTGTTCCAGGGCAGTGCAGGTGTTGCTGTGCCAGCTCCTGGCTCTGGGAGCTGCCCGAGGTGCTTTAGGCTGGGCTGATTCTGTGCTCTGCTCTGTCAGCATTTTGTATTGCAAGGCTGTTATTTAAAATCCTGGTGTAGTTCCTGACGATTTTCTTGAGTCTGGTGTCTAAATGTTCCATTCCAAATGCAAGTAGGAATGGCACTTGCTCCATTTGCTGTGGTTTGTGACTTCATTTCCAAAATTATTATGCCAGTTCCAGCTTTTACTGGAGTCAAGTTCAGCAGAGAAGCTGAATTGCAACAGCAAACCTGTGACAGACAAACAGCTCGTGAATGACCTTAAAAAGAGAACTTAGAAGACCTTCCATACTAATTCTGGCTTTTATGTACTGAGTGTGAGATCTGTGTGAGTCACATGATGTTGTGCTTCTGTCCATGATGAAAAGGAGCTAAAGAATAGTTTTTGAGCAACAAGTGCATGCTGGTTTGGATCTGAGCTTGTGTGGTAAGTGAATGATGAGAGAGAGGTGAAATTCCACATCTGTTTAATTAAATGGTGAAGAATAGCAGCTCTCTGATGGAAGAGGGGATGTGTAGGACCTTCCAATATTTTTTGAAAGAGTGGGATGGTGAGGAAAATAAATCTTATTTCAGATCAAGATGCAAATAAAACACTAAGAAAGGCATGGTATATTAAGTGTACAGTTAATGGTCCATTGTGCACACCAAGTGAGTGAAAAATTAATGTTATAAAGGAGGGATCTTATATGTATGATCTTATATGAGGGATCTTATATGTCATTTCCAAAGCTTTTTTGGGGATTTTTCTTTGCAATTTAAGTAATGTCTTAGAGGTGTTTTTTGAGTGAAATGAATACCAAGGTAACACTGACTGGAGCAGAAGCTGATGCTGCTTTATGCCCATCAGTCCCCACCCAGAGGTGTAAATGCAAGTAGATGGTTAGAGTGGGAATGGGTGTAAAGAATCCAATGTCTAGCACAGGATTCCTGACAGAACAGAGGAGCAGGGGGTCCTGGAGTCCTGTTCTGCCTCTGGATCACAGTCTCCAGCCACCAACTACTCTTAATCCTCTTCCTTAGTTTCTTAGTTGCTACCACTGAGTCCCCTCTGAGTGCTGCTTCCCACTCACACTTCATTGCTTTCCATTCTCATTTTGCTGATCCTGCACCTTCTCTTAGCAAGTCTTTAAAGATGCTTTTGGTAGAGGATGCATTGGACAAAGAGCATTGAAATACTGCTTGCTTTTTTTTTTTTTTCCAGATACCAAGCAGTAAAATTGAAACTCAAAGGGAAGCTCGAGCAGGCATCAAGTTGGAGGGAGGCTTTTTCTTAAGAGATAGGTAGCTGCTTCATTTTCCTAATTTATTCAAAGCTCCAGTGGTTTGTGGAGCCCGGTGTAGCAATCAGCAGCGTGCATTTTGTTTGTGTATGTATCTCTCTGTTTAATTTTTTAAGACTTTTATGTTTCACAAGCCAAACAGGGTCTCTGAGTCATGTTTTGGATGACAGTACTCCCAGAAACTGCCAAAGGGTTGTGAGAAACAGCTTTGATTATTCAGTGGGTGATGTCCCATGTTTCAGAAGTACGGGCTCAGTGTTCAGGCTGGGTGGTGCAAGGTGCTGTGGGATGGCAGGTGAGCAGCAAAACTGAGCCTTGCACCACTCAGAATGCCCTGAGCCAGTCAAAAAAGAGGAATAATCTTATATCTGGGCCTGTTCCAGCAAAGCCTTCCTTGATTCCAGCTGGGGGGGCTCAGCCTGGAGAAAAGGAGGCTCAGGGGGGACCTTCTCACTCTCTGCAACCCCCTGACAGGAGGGGGGAGCTGGGAGAGGTCGGGCTCTGCTCCCAGGGAACAAGGGGCAGGAGGAGAAGACACAAACTGAAGCTGTGCCAGGGGCTGCCCAGGGAGGTGGTGGAGTCCCCATGGCTGGAGGTGTCCAAGGAAGGACTGGATGTGGCACTCAGTGCTCTGGCCTGGGGGACAGGGTGGGGATGGGGCACAGGTTGGACTCGGAGACCTTGGAGGACATTTCCAACCTTATTGAGTCTGTGATTTCTTCTGCACTTCAGGCAGGGCTGCTCAGCAAAGTTAAATGCCTGTGGTGAAGTAAATGCAGGGACTTTTTCAGGGCAGGGACTTTGCTGTGAGCACAGAGGATGTGCTGCCTGCTGAGGGCCTCTGGAGGCTCATTCCTGTGTCCAGCCCGTGGGTGAACAGCACTCAGTCACATTCCAACTGTGTGATGGGGGAATTCATGTAGTGTGTCATTTAGGTATTGAGATTCCTGCTCAACATTTCAGTGTGGAAGGAGGTGGAAAGATGAGGAATAATGAATTCTTCCATCACTGAGCTGCTGTAGAGAATTTCACATTCAAACTCCACCCTCACTGGAGTCTGAGGTTGTTTCTCCATTCATTGTGGCAAATGCTCTCACTCGGCTGTCTTTTCAAATCTAAAGCACATTTTGTTCTGTGGTTTCTTTATGTAATGAGATGTGCAGGACAGAGGGGTCATCCTAGTGCTGCTGCCCTTCAGCAATCATTTTGAACTCCTTTGGAGTCACCATTTCTGTGTAAATAAAATCAACTGCAGTGTTCCCTGTGTGTGATCAAAGTGCTCTCATCCTGTTATGAATGTGATTCAGCACATACCAAGTTTTTACCAAATTGGATTCCCTGACAGTGCAGAAGATGGTTTTGAGTACTGCTATTTTTAATCCAACATTCTTCACCTTTTGGCTCACACAATGCCCTGTGCTGCTTTAAAAGGGCAGGAAGATAAATTGCTGTCATGATACAGTTCATCTAAATTTACAGACCTAGACCAGGATTTCTTAAAGTGACTAATAATCTCTTTGAGCTCCATCTCAAGTACCTTCAAGGAGACTGGTTTTCTGGAGGAGCTCAGGAGAATTCCTCCCCAGAGGAGTCCTCAGTGCCAGATTCCTTTTCAGGGGCTGCTTTAGATCACTGGTTGCTTTTGAAAATCGAGTTATATTTAAGTAAAATGGTATTGATACATCAATTTTAGAGTCCCCAAGATGAGCTGTAGGCATGGTGTGAGATTCCTTCTTGCTTTTGGTTTGGTGTTCATCCCCTGAGCTCCCAGTGGTCTGAAGCAGGATTTTGCTGGGAGTGGAATTAAGTCAGCAATGAAGAAACTTGAACTCTAGAGCTCATGCATGAAACAAAGCAATTTTGGAGTTCTGGTGGGGGAGCAATGCTGCTTTAAAGGCATGAAGCTCTTTGAAGCACTGTGGTTGGAGGTGCTGTTAGGTGTCTTCTTGGAAGTTGAGAATGCAAAGGATCTCAATAACAGGTTTTTCTAGTTTAGATTCATGAAAGGCCTGACCATAAAATCATCATATTCATGTTATGTCCTTCAGCATTACGTGATGGAAAGATAAAATCCTGTCCTGCTCCAGCTCTTTCATGAATAAACACACGTAAGTCTCCAAACATCCACACTACAGCACATTATGATCCTTTTTGCTCTGCTGCCTCCCCAGTTTTTATACACAGGGGCAGGACTCTTCCATAGAAAAGGGAAGACATCCCCCTCAACGAAATTCTATCCACAAACCTTTTTGTCTGGCTAAATATTTTGTTTCATTAAAGCAGACAAACAAAAATCTGTTCACTGGCGGTTGATGTTTTTAATGTTTTTCCAAGCCCTTGTTTTGTGTGTTTAATTTCCCATTAAGCAATATGTTAGTGCCAGAGAGATCATGCCAGTCAGGGCAGCAGCACGATGGTTTAAACCTCACTGAGAGCAGAAAGCCCAGAAATGGCATTTTCCCACCCCCCAAACCCTTCCCACTTGCCTTCTGGCCTGTGAATTTGCTCAGCCTAATTCTGCAAAGCCAAGAATTTAGGCTTAAACATCCACATTTCCATCTTTTTTCTTTTTTTCCTAGTCAGTCAATGATTTGTGTCAGTTTAGATATTGTTTTATTTAAGAAAGGGAAACACTTGATAGAATCTGTCCCTGCCGTGTTTATTGTTGGATATGTTGGAGGGTGTGTCTGTCTGAAATTTTGGGCCACGTTCACAGGAGTTTTGTAGATTAGGAGTGTAGAAGGATAAGCTCTGCACAAAACCCCACACTATTTGAGGTTAAAATGTGAACCTAAATGCCCTGATTTTTATCAAATACTGCCCTGACTTTGCTGGATTTCCTGGTGTGACCAGCGGCCACCTCTGCTCACTCCAGCCTTCACTCCCACAAACAACAGGGCTTGTTTTTCTCAGGCATTTCTAGAGGACTAAACTGGCAACCTGGCAGAATGTTAATGGCACAAGTGTGGTACAGGACAAGGTAATTAGCATAAAAAATACCAAATGTATTTTGGGAATGTCGGAGGGAAGGGGGTGTGCCAGGATTTGGTGTTTTTACTGGCCTTGCAGTTCATGTGTGCTGCTCATGGCAAGGCTCAGGGGCCTGGGAAGGGAAGGAAAGTTGGAATTTGGTTTGGACAAGTACTTGAGTGTTCAGGAGACAGTTTAACCTGGTAACAGGAAAGCAGGTGGTGGGGAAACCTTTGTTCCCAGCTCTGCTCTGAGCTGCAGATTGTCTGGGAGACCTTGGCAAATCACTTTCCATCTGACTCAGTTCTGGAACTGAAAAATGGGATTATGGCACTGACTCACACTGCAAAACACTTTGAGATCCGAGGATGGAAGACTATAAGAGCTGGGATTTAGTGTAGTTTTATTGTAGCAGGTCTCAGTGAGTTTGGTGATTTATCTCCTTTAGTAAAGGTGTGCTCTCAGAGAGAGCTTTAGGCCCTGTCTATGTGTGAAAAAATAGCCTCATTTAACTTCTGGGTTACCTTTAATTTATGGAGTAGCTGGTGCATCTACAAAACTGTTCATCCTGGTTTAAAAGTCCTTAGTTCACAGAGAAAACTTTTGCCACCTAACATTTGGTTTCTGGGCCTTTTTGTCTTGCAAGCAGAGTGTGTTTTCTGATGTTATTCCTTGTTTTTATTCAGTTTTGGTTTTTTTTTTGGCCGGGCCTGTTCCCAGCAGTGGTGTTGGCAGGGCTGGGGCAGCCTGTGCTGTGCTGTTGGTGGGGGCTGTGCTCAGGGCTGGGCTGGGTTGGGGTGCAGCCCTCACCCCTTCCCAGGGGAGCCCTCACTGCCCAAGGTGGCTGAGAATCCCTTCTCTGTGCCTGTCTCCAGTTACCCCAGTGCTGAGATGGTGAAAGCAGGTGCAGAGTGACAGTGCTAAAAATAACCTTTTCAATCCCTGTCCCTAATGCAGGGGAGGGGATTTTGGCTCCCCTCCCCCTCGGGGATGAGCTCACCTTGCACACCCCGAGTTGGTCTGAATTCATCCAGACATTCCTGCTTTGCTTTCAACAGGCTCCTTAAATGAGAGTTATCAATCCCCTGCAGTTTAATGTTGGTACAGAGGAGGGCACTGATTCCTGATGGCTTTGGCAGAGCTGTGGTTTTGGAGCAGAATGGGAAGGCAGCAAGAAGAGCTCCATAAAGAACTCAACCACTTCCTATTTAGAAAAACAATCCCTTTTTATCTTGTTCCTCTAATCCCCAAATTCCCAACAATAAGGCATGATCTGTTAGCTTTAAAGCTTGATGAAATTAGGAGTAAAAGATCATAGAATCCCAGAATGGTTTGGGTTGGAAGGGACCTTAAAGCTCATCTTATCCACCCCCTGCCATGGGCAGGGACACCTTCCACTGTCCCAGGTTGCTCCAAGCCCTGTCCAACCTGGCCTTGGACACTTCCAGGGATGGGGCAGCCACAGCCTCTCTGGGCAACCTGTGCCAGGGCCTCCCCACCCTCACAGGGAGGAATTTCTTCCTTGTATCTAATTGAGGTGTACATTTGAAAATTCAGGGCAGATTTTCCCAGATATTTTGTCTCTTTGAATTTTAGGCTTTTAAAATATTTTTCTCCTTGAGGTTTCCCACAGGATCCAGGCACTGCCTCACTGCCTGCACTAAAACACAGATGTTATTGATTATAGAAGAACTTTTACAAATGATAATTAATATTTTGACAGAAAGCGTTACTTACATGGAAACATTCTTGACAGAAAGAAACTAAAATTTCTCTCTTCTGGTTATAGTAAAGAACTGGAGCCAAACAAACTGAACTTATTTTGGATATTCTGCTGTTTCCCTTGGTAACAGTCCTTATATGGGACAACAAAAATCTGGCCTTTGTTGACCTCCCCATTACCACTTTCTGGTTCTTCCACACTGAATCCTTCAGGATTGAATTCACAAAGGCTGGAGAGGGTGATTTACATAGAACAATAACAAAACTTTTGGCAGACAATTTTAACCACCAGTTTTAATTTGGAAATAATTGAATTGCTCACTTTTCAAATTTCTGTGGCTTTGGTTTTCTGTTGTAATGGAAAATTCTGCACTTCTTTATGTCTTAACTTGCAGTTACACTGTGTGAGGACAAACTAAGTGACATCTCCTTTAAAGGGTTTATATGGAACTCTAAAAATAACCTCGAGAAAAACCTGGCTTTTAACTTTTTTTAGACATGTTGCTATGTAATAAAATTATATTTCAAAAGATGTTCCCTTGGAAAAACTTAAGTAGTTGGGTTTGGTTGGAATTTGGAAGAATTTGCCTAGAGAAGGAAGGTGTGTGGGGGTGCACAGGTGTGAGGGGGAGCAGACAAGTATGTGCATGATAGGAAAAGATGCTGAATTTAGAAACAAATAGGGGATTTTTTGGAATCTTTCAGTGTAAGGAAGTTTAGCTTGGGTTTACATCTGAACTGAAATTGTGTGTTTAGAGTAGGGTAGAAACCTTTCAACTTCCTTTGCTCTGAGTCATGTTTTCAGGCTTTCTTCTTGAAATCCCAGCTGACAGGGGTGTAAATTTAAAATTTTGCAGTTAAAAATCTGTGATTTTCACTTTCACTTTGGGATTCTTGGGGTTAGTTTAAAACTTGGAAGTGAAATAACATCTCTACAGTGAAGGCACCGCAGTGACCTGCACGTGTCCTTGTCACGTCAGAAGTGTTCTGCAGCCCCTGACCTGGGCAAAAATCACCAGATGTGGTGGTGTTCTCATGTGAAATCATTGCTTTTCCATAAATATGTCTTTTTAAAACCTGATATGGACTGTCCTGAGAAAACAGACTGTGACTCTTCTAGTTCTTGACATAACTGGGGGTCTGTCTGTCCCAGCTGGAGGGGCTGGGATGTGGGGGGGAGGCTGGATGATGCTTCCAGTTGACATTGTCTGTTCCCTGCTTAGATAAACTCATGGGGAAAGTTCAGCATTAGGCAAAAAAATCCCCTCTCGCCTTCAGAAGTGGCTCTTGGTGCTTCCAGTGTGGGTGGAATGTAGTTTTCTTCTCTCACGGCCGGCCGAAGCCTCTGTAGGGCCCTAAAGCCTGTTTCTGACCCACGTGTGTGAGTTTTTCTGCCTCTCTGTGCAGTTACAGGCTCCGGGTGGCCTCTAGATGTCCCTCCTCCTCCTCACATAACACCAGCGCCAGGCAGTGCAGGAAATCCGGCTGCACCTCATCCCACTCCTTCAAGGAATAGAGCCCTCGGCACATCCAGCAAACCAGGTACGGAACAGGGAACAGCAACGGGAGGATGCTCGGGGCTCACCTGGCCTGTGTCCCCAAACTGTTCCACGTGTCTGTGGACAAGGAGTGCAGAGCACTTCACAGACACATTCCAAGCCTCAGAAAACCCTCAGTGTCCTTGCTCTTGCAGCTGGTCACAAGGAACAAGGTCACAAGGAACATTCTCTAGTAATGGGTGCTTACATACTCTGGATTAAAAGGATTTTTTAGGGTAGTCAGCCCTTTAGCCCCATGGAAGGTGTAAGGAGAATTTTCTTTTGTTTGTGATCTTTTAAGACCTGAGGGGTTTCTCCTCTGCATCCTGGGGAGCTTGAAGATGGTGTGAATTTCTGTAAGAATGGGGTTTATGCCCATCATGGTATTTGTGTCAGCTCACAGTAGTGGGCCAAGTGCTTTGAGGTCTTTCAGGCTGAGTATTGACTCTGCCCAAGAAAAGAAGGACGCCTGGGATGAGTGTTGTGCTTTCTGCTTTGGTGGCCTGCCCGGAGCTCAAAGAGCAGCATTACAATGCAAATTGCAGTGCTGGGATAACATGCAAAACCATCAGTTGGGTTGTGAGATAAACTGTGTAATGAAGCTCTGCGGGTTTGGGCAAATTAATGCCCTGGCCCCGTGTATTGGTGAGGCTGAATCGATTTACTGTTGGTTTTAACGAGGCACTGTTTTCTGCTCCTTCATTTCCCCACCATTAACATGCAGATAATGATCTCCTTTATACTGATGTAACAGCTAAGGAACAGGATACTTAACACGTGTAAAGCTAAAGGTGAGAATGAGTACCAGCAAAATCAAGATGCTGCAGCCTGAAATTTATTCTTTCTTAAATATGTTCCAAAAAAAAAAAACCTTTTGGGGGAAGGTTAGTAAAATGCTGAAGTTTACTACCTCCTGAATAGTGGGAGTGGTGGTTAATGAGATGTTAACACCCCTAATTGGCACAGCTGTGGGAAAATTAAATTCTGGGCATCTCTTCCCTGCTCAGCCCTCGCTGAATGACTTGTCCTGCTTCAGCTCCGTGTGATGGGACAGGTACTGTGACTACTCATCTTAAAGCCATCTCTGATTAAATGCAACTCTCTGTGTATTTTCAGGAACTTCTGACTGGAAAAGGTGAGATGAAGGAATCCTCCAGCAATGTCCTCTCCTGCTTTCGCTCAGGTGAGGTGGGACTGGTTCCTCAGCAGACAACAGGGACAGTGGTTTCTTCTGCTGGAAGCACTCCTGGCATCTCATCCTTCCTTCCAAAGGAGAGAGCACAGAGCAGATCCTGCCTTTTCAGGAGAGTGGTGAACTGTGGGTGCTGGGAGAGGGGGATCTCGGGGTGCCCTGGCACCAGGAGCCCACAGACCCAAGGCCAGTGCAGCAGCCTGGGGGAACATTCAGGCATTTGCAGGCAAAGTCCTTGTGTTCAGAGGGTGAGTCTCCTCTTTCTGGGAGGGCACAGAGGGGTTTAACATACTATGCAATTAAATTCTGAAAAGACTGTTACATCATTTTAGTTTCTACTTTACATCCTAATGGGTGAAGAACAGGGCATCCCACAAAGAAACCACTGAAGGGAGTGGGGGGTTTTGCTGAGGTTTCCACGTGTGAAGTCTGTGGATACCCCATTAGCTTTAATGGGTGTGTTGCTGTTGGTTTTGAAGTGCATCAGGACTCACGTTTTTTGGGAAGACCACCTGTTCTATGATCTCTGTGAATGCACTGACAGCCCAGGTTCATAAAGGGACAAGCATCCATTTCTCAAAAGCTGCCTTACTTTTGTTGCCAGTCTGGTGGTTTTGCTCGAGTCAGGATTTATTTATTTAGTGAGAGTAACTTATTTATTTAGTGGGAGTAACAAACACAGGTGTTGCTGTGCAGTATCAGGCAACGCTTGTCCTTAAGTACAACACTTGTCCTTAAATACAACAACACTTTTCTTTAATTACATCCCTTGTCCTTAAATAGGAGGCTTGTGTTTGTTGGGACTCTACAAATGCATGTTTAGTTTCAGTGCTCCTGTCCAGAGGGAATCCACGAAGGCAGCTGGCAACCAGTAAAGAGAAATTCCACAAACAGAGGGATCAGCTGGTAAAGTGCAGTGCAGAAGGTCTGTTACCTGTTTCTTGCCCCCAAATGGTGACAGTCACACCCAGGTGCATCATCTCACAGGGGTGTCTCTGCCCATTTCACCTCCAAGCCAAGATACATTTTTCCAGGATCCCTGCCCATGTAATATCCAGGTTTGGGACTAAGGAGGCCAAGGGGCTTGATTGCCCTATTTCCCTTTTGTTTCAGCCAGTTTATTCCTGTCCTTGTCTTTGCACTCCACACAGATAAGCACAGATCTGTGTATGCACACGTTAGTTAAAAAAAAAGCAAGTGCCCAATTGATTCTCCTTCCCACCACCCTGAAAGAGTCAAAAAAAGGCTCAATTTTATATGGATCTTCATATATATATATGGCAGATATTAATATATATGTATGAAATTGCTGAGAACAGTTAATTTTGTATAGTTTTGATGAAAATCAAATTGTTCAAAGTGAACACAAGAGCTTTAAAGAAGAAACATTGGGTTTATTCACTGTAAAAACGTTTCAGGTATGTGTTGAGTTGGAAAGAAAAGGTCTTCAGGACCTTGTATTATCTCACTACATATTTTTTGGATAAACCCAACCCCTCTTGGAGGCTTTCTAAGTGCAATTGTGGTTTGGGGGAAGGCTGAGATGCTGAGAACTAGTTGAGCCATAAAAAGCTACATCCCCTTCCACGTTGGAAGTGATGCTTCCAGTCCAAGACTGTGAGACCACTGGGATGCTCATGCCATTGCTGGCTGCTCTGTCCCATTCCTGGAGTGGAGAGTCTCTGGGATTTGTTCCCTTTGGAGGTTTTTGCTAGCAGTAAGTTCCTCCTGAAATACGGGATTTAGTGATTCCAAACGAAGGCTGGAATTTTTCACAGCAGCCTCGGAACACTGAGATTCTCATTATTCATTTTGAGTAGTTGGAAGGGAGTATCCAAATCTGCTAGGCAGCTTGGTAAATATTGGTGAAATAGCACAAGAAATTAAGTTTCCTGGCCTTATGTGTGTCTCCCAGAAGCTGGTGTGCACAGACAGCTCTCTGAGCAGTTTGCCTCACTTCAGTTTTGCTCATCATCTTTTTATTTTCTCTCGTCATGTGACATTAGTATGGTAAACCCTGTTCCTTCAAACAGGAGTTCTTTTCCTGTGTGCCTGGACAGCATCTAGATCACTTGGCAAATGAATATACAGTGCTAATAAAACCCAGCTCCAATATACTCTGACTTGAAGAGTAGTTGGGGATTGATGGGGATTGATTTTCCCAGTGCAGCCTTGTCAAAGACCACACTTAGTGTATAAATTTTCACTGGTCACTTAAGGATTGTTGCTGAGGAAGAGTTTTCTTGCCATGCAGCCCAAACCCTGCTTTAAACAGCCCCTTCTCCTCAGACCCCCTCAACTTCCAGGCAGTTAAATTAAGTAGGGAATTCTGGCATGGATGAGTTCAGTGCCTTCAAGGCATACCAGTGAGGTTACCAGGGGCCACTTCTGTGCAATTTATTTTTGCTGCTTTTTTTTAGAGTGGTATTAACTGTAATAACTGACAAACTCAAGGAGGGAAGTGTGTACATTGTTGTGATATAGGAACATTTTTTTTTTTCCCAGAGAAATTCCGGTCTATCACACGAGCCTGTAAATATGTATTTACAATTTTAAAAGCACGTCTTTATGTCCCTGGTTGTAAATGCTCCGTTTTTAAATGTTTTTATAACATGTGTGACTCAACCAAGAGACCACAGCACACAGATTTATATTGTTCTGGTCTGTTTGAAGGGTCCATTCCAGTCTGAGCTGTGGCAGAAAAATATCCACCAAGAAACAACCCAGGGTTGCACCAGATTTTATCATTTTTCCTCAAATAACAAACACAGGTTTTTCTGGGAGGGTGGGGGAGTTGATTTTTCTTGCAGAAAAAAAAGAATCAGTTCAAAATGGTGTCGTTTCTCTGGACCAATGAGGATATTTCATTCACAGTGAATTCAGGAAAAATATGCCATTTTTTTCTCCCAAGGTAGAATTTCACAGTTTTGCAGCAAATTTTTAACCTCCCCCGTGCCTGCTGATGAAACGTGAAATTTTGCCCTTGTCTAAAATCACAAGTTCTTGTGAAAATCCGAGGAGAGGGTGGGGTAAAAGCTCAGGTTTTGCATGTAGGAATTTGCAAGGACGACACTGGCAGCTCTGCAGTGCTCTCATGACAGTGCTGACACTGAGAAGTTTATTAAAAATGAACTGTGTGGAGATGTGGAAGGACCTGGTTGGTGTTTGGGTTCTGAACGTTGCTCTGAAAGACTGAAAGCTCTGTTGTCTGTCTGCCATGTGAAGAAAAAGAACAACAATAAATTAACGTGGCAAACTGCATCATGGGAGTATTTATTGTTATTTCAGCCCAGGAGGTCTTAAAAATAGAGCTTGAGTGTGTTCTAGGCTGAAACAGTGGGTTTGGGGGTTCTGTGGTGGGGGGCAGGAGAGGAGGAAGGAGGTGGGGATGTCACCATGGTCTGTCAGGCTCCATCCATGCCAACAGGGATTCCTGAGCTCTCCTGGCAGCTCCACACCAGGTCTGCACACTTGGGTGAGCATCACACGAATCCTGGGTAGTCTGGGCTCTCCATTCAGAGCCAAACCTCTTGTGGAGCTGTTGCAACACTGTGGGAGCAACACATCACCCCGAATGTCAAGGGTTGCTCTCATCCATTGGAAGGTAAATGTTTGGGCAGGGCTTGAAGTGGGAGGGTTGTTTTCCTTCCTAGAAATAGTCCCTGTTTCAGACATCGTGTTCAAAACAGCACATGGAGGAATTTTATGCTTTCTTCAGGGATATGGGATTTGTCACTTCTCATAGAATCCCAGAATGGTTTGGGTTGGAAAGACCTTAAAGCCCATCCAGTCCCACCCCCTGCCATGGGCAGGGACACCTTCCACTATCCCAGGTTGCTCCAAGCCCCATCCAACCTGGCCTTGGACACTCCCAGGGATCCAGGGGCAACCACAGCTTCTCTGGGCAACCTGTGCCAGGGCCTCTCCACCCTCACTGTAAAAAACTTTAAATTTACTCTAAATGGACTCTCCTTCAGTTTAAAACCCTGTAAGGAAATCCCTGAGGGTGACGGGCAGCCATCATCACAAGTGCATAAATCCAGCCACATTCCTTAAAACCAACAGCAGACAGAACAAACAGGTTTGGAACAGCTCAATTATAGGCATTAAGATTGATCTCACATAGGCTAAAAATGGCTCTTTTGCCCAGGAAAACCTGAAGGTTCCTTAGGCATTACAAATCTGACGTGTGAGGGAAAAAACACTGTTGTCATTGTCACAAGTCAGTGCCTGCAGCAGCTTAACAGGCTCCTCCTGCAGTGTCACAGCCTGTTTGGCTTCACTGCCATCCAGCTTCAGGTGAGTTCTGAGGGATGGGACTGTGCTGAACTGTCACTCTGTCCCTGCCTGAGAACCCTCTGAAATATTCTTTAAATAGCTCCGTGCCTTCATTCATCTGTCTGCGCTGTCACATGAAGCTGCACTAATTACTCCTTTTTATCAGAGCTGTGGCTTTTTTGGGACAAGACTGCATTCAAAAGCAGGTGAGGAGGAACACTCTCTCATGATGAAGCCACTGCCTTGGTGCTGTTCAGCTCCGTGTGCCACTGCTGGCAGCTGCCAGGAGGCAGAAGGGTGCAGGCAACACGACTGCTGGTGGCAGGATCCCCTCCCAAAATCCCAGTTAGGAAACCCAGTGGGCTATTTCAGTCTTTGATGCCAGTGCTAATTGTAAATACTCTTTCAGGGCTGTAGGACACACAGAGGATTGTTTATGCTCAGGAGAAAACTGGACACGGAGGGCATGAGCACATCACACCTGAGCTCCCCCGTGAGGCACAGCCGGGGAAGAAAATAGCACCAGAGCTGCTGAGCAACATTTCCCTGGGTTCTGTTCCCATTTCCCTGGGAGCAGTGGAGCCTTTGAGCCTTTCCCTGGGGGTGTCTGGCTCACATGGAGCCAAGGTCACTGCTCAGAGGCTGTGGGTCCCCTTGGGGCGGTGACCCCGCAGATGCTCCCCCAGGGCCCCGAGGGCTGGCACGGGCAGTGCTGAGCCTCCTCAGCAGGGCAGGGATGAGCTCCCTGGAAGCTGAGAGCACAGCACAGCACAGAACAGCACAGCACCTTGTGGCCCAGCAACCTGAACAATCCTGGCTCATTCCCAGGGAGGCAGAGCAGGGGCCACCTGGGGCTCCGGGGCAGGGGGAGCTCAGCCCGTGCCTCACTTGGTTCATGTCTTCCTTTGCAGCTGCCTTGGAAGAAGGGAAGGCAGTTGTTAGAGATTAGACAGCTCTGGAAATATTTCATATATCTCCAGATATGAAGTACTAATGCAAATATCTCCCACCCACCCCCTTTTTGTACTGCTCTGCTAAGTTCTGGGTCACCTTGCCTCCAGCTGCTTGGTTTCCATTCTGTTAATTTTTTTGGCCCTTGCTGTGCCGGTGTCAGTGGCTGCACAGGGAGCTGTGAGAGGGTGTGAACTCCAGGCTCATCCCCTCCTCACCTAAAGTCAACTTCTCTGGGCCTCTCCACCCCTCCAGCTGAAGCCCCGGGCTTCAGACTTCTGTGGGGACCAACATCACACCAGAAAATGTGGGCTATAAAACATGGTGTTTATTATTAAACTCCCATCCTGTCATCTGCACAATATGTTTCCTTTATATATTGAATTTTCCTACAGCTGGAGTTTTTAACTGACAGACTCCCTGAATTTCATTCGTGGGTTCCTCTATCATGTACAGTGGTTCAGGCTTACCTGGGGTGCATTGATTCAGGAATGCTCTTCATTTAACCTTGAGAAGTGAAATATCCAGATTATTTCCTGTAGTACTGTCTGTAACTGAGTTCAGCTTGTATTTGTGCCCAGCACTGACTGATTAGAGTCCTTTCAGAGTTGTTATTTCTGTTCTACGAGGATATTTATACATTAATTAAGCCATACTTCAGCCTTACTTTTGATAAACCACCCAAAATATCCTCTGAGTCCTTTAGAGTAGGATTTTTTTCTCTCTGCATGACTTAGGTCATTTTCTTCTGTGCCTTTCAGACTTTTTTTTTCAGGAAGAATAAAACTCAACCAAACAAAATTCTCTTTCAGCCAAGAGCTGATGGAGATGTAATCTGAAAGAAGGCAGAAATATGTTTAATTGCTGCCTGTGATGCCAAACCTTAAGTGCATTGCTTCAAAGTGAGTCCTGCAAAACTCCATTTGCCTTGCAAGGCACAGGCAGCAGAAGGGCAGGAGCATTCCAGAGCTGATCTCAGTGGTGTTGTCTGCTGGGGAATAATCCCATCCATACACCCCCTGGATCCAGCCCGTGGTTCTGCCAGCCCTCCCTGAGACAGTGCTGTGCTGGAAGCAAATGCAAGAATCCTTATGTGCTATTTTTTTTATTTTCCAGAGTCTCTGCCTTGTACCAGTGAAACTCTGACTTCTGACACACAACAAATGAGTTCTCCCTCGTTACCACTGGGAGCTGCTGACATCTCATTAGGGACAATATCTGAGTGTTCTTTCCTCAGCCCTTCCCCATTCCTGAATCCTTTGCTACCAAGAACATTGTTGTGAATAACCCCATTTCTTGCCCAGGATATTTCTGGAGCAGTGAAGTCCCACTCTAATGAACTGCCTGTTCTGTTGATGTAATGAGTTTAGCTGAGTTTCTTCTCTCCCTTTCAGACATTTTCCTGTGGCATATTGTTGTCTGTTCAGTGGGATAATTGGATATGGAAGAGAAGCAGATCTCCACTGAGCTGGTGCTTTCCAAGGCTCTTCTGTCCCGATGTGAACTGCTCCTATGCTGCTGCCAGCGTGGGCTGGGGGTGCCCAGGGCCCCTCCTTTTCCATTTTGGAAAAATTAGCTTTGGAAATTGCAATTTGGAAAAATTATCAGGTTATCTGTTCTATTAGTAGTTATTTTCTGTGCAGGGTGCAGCTGATGGAGCTCACCATGGAACCTGCAGGACGTGGGGGACCTTAAGGAACCTTGCACAGGTTAAATAAACCTCGGCTTGTTGTGGCAAACACAGAAGCCCAGAGGAGGAAATGTGGCATTGGATCCTGGGTGGGACTGGGCACAGCAACACAGGTGCCAGCTTGTGAGTAAAATCCAGCTGAGCTGCAGAGAAGTATGTGGAAAATATCATTTCTGTACCTCACAGAGGGTCATTTCTTAGGAGCAAAATATACTGGGCTGAACCAGAGCATCCCTTGTCCTGTGCCCAGAGCAGAGGTAAGGCCTCGGTGTGTCTGCACTGCTGATCTGCTCCCAGTGCCACTGGGAGAGAAGGCAATGGATGCTGAGCAGGCGCAGCCCCCAGAGCAGCCCAAACAGAAGGGCCTGTTTTCTGGCTCTCTGGTTTTCAGGGCCATGGGCTGAGCTGATCTGATGGCAGCAGCCTGTGCACAGGGCTGTCAAGTGAGTTGTGTTGTGTAAGCACTGCCCCACATAGAGCACAGACCCTGAGGGCAGCAGAGGTGGTGGCAGCACTGCTGCTCCTCTGGACATCAAACAGGCTTGAACATTTCCTTGCTTTGTTCCCTCTCTGGGAAGTTCTCTTATCCCCAGTGTGCCCATCCCTCCAGTGACAGGGTCCCGAGCACCTGCAGAATAAAGGTTTTATAAGGTTATTGAGTTGTTTTGCTTTTCAAGAACCTCCAGTGTGTTCTCCTAATGCACATTAGAACTGGGGAGGAGGAAAACATATCTGTGAGTTGGTCTGCAAAGCTAAAACTGCTGAAGTCTTGAAGTTGGAAAAGTTTTGCTAAGAAAAAAGGGGAAAGGGACTTTCAAGTAATCTCTTGCATAATTACTTCCCCTTTTTTTTTAGTTATGGTTTAATATTTCAGAGCTCGATGCAGCTCTGGTGGATTTTGCAGACAAGTTGCCAAACAGCTCTGGGACAAGGTGAGAGAGAATAACAGGCAAAGAGTTGGGAAGGAAAAAAACAGCCCCAGGAATGAATATCTGAATGTTGAAGACATGTGGACCAAATGGCCCAATTTTTGCTTTCCTCCATATGAAGAACCAGAAGGTCAAGTTGAATCTCTTTGTTGTTGTGAGGACAGAAATTGTTCCTTGTGTCTTTAGCAAAATAAACCTGCAAAGTAGTCTCTGGGTTGTTTGTTTGGACTCTTCCATAGCAAATCTGAGCCTAAAACCATTTAAATCATAGAATAGTTTGGGTTAGAAGGGACTTTTAAAGGGCATCGAGTCTAACCCCCTGCCATGAGCAGGGACATCTTCAACTCGATCGGATTGCTCAGAGCCCTGTCCAGCCTGACCTTGGATGTTTACAGGGATGGAGCAGCCACAGCTTCTCTGGGCAACTGCGCCAGAGCCTCCCCACCCCCGCTGTAAAATTGTCCTTCCTTAAACTGTGTAATACCTGGGGACAGATACAATAAAATGACCGAGCTGGGAATTTCTGGGCAGCGCCCCAGCCCCGGGAGCTGTGCTGCGGCACAGACCGGGAGACGTGACTTCAATTCCCGCTGCTCAGAATTCCCCAGGTGTCCCTGGGCAGTGAATCCTCCTCTCTCTGTGCCTCCTCTGGCTGCAGGGGGCCCGAGATCCCCGCTCTGCCTCCTCTGGCTGCAGGGGGGCTGAGATCCCCGCTCTGCCTCCCCCGGCACTGGGGGGACCCGCAGCTGCCTCTCATTCTCTGCCCCGGCCTTTCTGCTGCTCTAATCCGACCGTCTCTACTTTCCACCCGGGGCACGGTGTGTTTTCCTGGCCGTGAGGTAACAGCCTTCATTCCCAGCAGACTTCCCAAAAAAAAAAGCTCCGATGACTCACGGAGGACAAATTCATGCGGAGCTCCCGGAGCGAGCATCCCTTGCATTGGCAGAGGGAGTTTTTAAAGTGAGGATGAATCAGCGGTGTCAGACTTTGCTGGGAGTTAACTCTTGGTCCCTCTTCCCTGCAAACAAACCTGGAATTTTTTTTTTTTACACTGAATGAATTCCAGCCAGGCGTCCCTGCGGGATGCAGAGCCGTGGGCTCCGCGGTCGGGTTTGGGTACCAGCCCTGGCGTCTTTCCACCTTTCCCTGGAGCATCCCGGCGGGCAGGGGGGCGGGAGAGGGTTAAGGCAGCCGGGAGGGGGTTAAGGCAGGCGATTCGCTGTTCCCTGCCTGAGTTAGCACTTCCAAGCGCCTCCAGGAGCGCTCCGGGAGCAGCCGCTGCATCCGGGCAGAGGGAGGAGGGACAGGCAGCCACTGCAGCAGGGCAGAGGATGTTATTTAACGTGGCTCCAGTCTCCTCCCCCTCGCCGGCTGGGCTGGGGGAAGGGGGGAGCGGGCTGTAGGGAAGGGATAAGCGGCGGGGGGGTGATGCCGGGAGCTGCCCGAGCCCCCCGAGCGGAGCCCGCCCGCCGCAGCCCCGGGGCCGCCGGTCCCAGAGGGGGCTGCGTCCCCTGGAAGCCTCCTGTGACCTCCTGAGGTGAAGCTCGGGCTCAAAGCCCCGGGAAGAGGCGGAGAAGGATCTCTGCGGTGCTCCGGCATCCCCGGGGCCCTCGGAGCGGGAGGGTTGGAAGAACGGAGGCTCCCGGCTCCAGCATCCCGCCGTGGGAAAACTCCCCTGTTCCCGCAGGGGATGTGCCCGGGCTCACGGACAAGCTGCTGCTGGGTTTAGACACCTCGGGAGGAGAAGAACCTCATGACTTTGCTCAAACCATGGGAGAAACCCTTGAAGGGGCCAATCCTCAGTGCCTGGTGCTAATTTGTGCCTGAAGCCACCAGACCTGCCCAGGACAAATAAGAACCACCTGGGAGACGCAGAGACACTTAATTTTCCCCAATGAAAATACTGATGACACTCAGCTGAAAACGCGTGCTGATCCTGCCCCTTGAAAAGAGGGAAAGGAGCATCCTGGGAGTTCTGGGAGAGGCACCATTGTCCCCTGGGGGTCTCCTCCTGCCCGCTGAGGATCTGTGGGGCACAGGAGCTTCTCAGAGCTGCTGGGCTCTGCTCCATGACTAACACAGAGGACGCTGAGAGAACTATGGACTCCCCTCCGGTGACCTCCAGCCCTGCACCAGGGCCTGTTACCTTCTCACAAGTTTTTGGGCAGCAGTGCCAGCTCATGGAAGCAGGTAAGAGAGGAATATGTACAGCTACCACCTTATAGCCCATCCCACCTCCTGGTTTGCAGTGTCCTTGGTGTCCTTTCCCTGTCCTGTTTCCCAAGTTCTTCCCTAAAACCCGGTGTTTTCCAAAGGGAAAACTGGACCCCTGTTGCATTTGCACACCTGCTTCAGCTTCCCATGAGATCACTCCAAAGCTTTGTGCCCAAATAGTCACAAACATGAGCAAGGGTTGGGATGATTGTGTGGTTTTTGGTTAATGTGGACTGGAACAAGCTGCTCTTTCCTTGACAGTGGAAGTTGCTGTTGTGTTTTGGTGTGAACCCAACACGTGTGGTGATTTTTCCATTTCAAAATCAGGGCACTCCAAGTGGAGGTTGATTTGCTGGTTTGGAGGGTGATGCTGCAGCACAGAGCATCTCCAGGTGTGTGGATCTCTGCTTTGGTGGTCAGGGCTGTGAAGGACAAAGTGTTTGTTGTTTTCCATTGCTTTCCCTGGTTGTGTTATTGTAGCACCTGGCAGCTCTGATCCTTTCCCCAGTTGTTTTCATACATTTAGAAGTCTCTACAGATGGGCCTGGTTGTCCCTTGTCTGTGCCTTCTGGCTGTTAAGCAGGTGGTGTGTAACATGACTAATCCCAAATTTTCCATGTTTGCCTCTTGCTTTCGTTAATTGTTCCTCACATTGATTGTTCCTGGTGCTCTGAAGTACCAGTCCATGAAATGCCCCAGAGCTTTGTGCTTTCACCCTACTTCATACCTGAGTTCCCAAGTCTAATACATTGGATAAGGGATTTTACAAGACTTGTTCTCCTTTTCCTCTCCCTGCTGACAGGCAGCTCTGAGGATGGATGTGTTTGTTTACTTGCTGTGGAGAGAGCCTGGCTTTCTGCAATGATGCCATAACAACACTTGCTATGAATTTTTAGAGCTTAGGGATTGTATGTTAGGCTTGTTTTACCCAGACATACTGGTACTTTAACACTGCTTGTGCTGGTGCAGATATCTTAGCACAAATATCCTCCCAAATGTCCCATCCTCTTTTTCTCTCCTCTTTTCTCTCTCTCCTCCCCAACCAATCCTGCAACAAATGATGTTTAGATTGTAAGTTTCTATTTCTGTGGTGAAATTCAAAATATCATGTTATCAGGGTTTCCTGCAGATCTTTTTGCAACTTCTGCTGTGCCTTTTGCAGTCCTTTCACAGGCTGAGCTGGGTGACTGTTAGCTGACAGTAAAGCAGTTAATCAAGCCTGAGTTCATGCAGCTGCCTCCAAGGTAATGTCAGGTAGATCTCCCAGAGGATTTGGTATTAAACTTTCCTATTCCATGTCCTGGGACCAGTCCTAAGGCCGTGGAGCCATTGTGTTGGATGTTAACTGAAGAGGAGATATTTGAGAAAGCCCCAGTCCTGGGTGAGCAATTTGTTTCCCAAATTAATGAGACCAACCAGGTGGAAAAAAACACAGGTGGTAATTTTAATTTGGTTTGCTTTTGCATGTCCTTTCTTAGAGGAAAATGCCAGAGAGGAAACCTGTGACTCCAGGGCTTTTGAATCCCACTGCAGTAACCCAAGCAGAAGATTTTTTTTTCCTTCTGGTGGATTGTATTAGTAGGATTTTCTAAGTGTTCTCTCAGGTGCAAGTTGTGTACAATGTAAGGATGCCTGCCATGGATGCCACTGATATCCCAAGGGATTTAAGCAGATTATATGTGTTTTCCATCCTCATGGCAATGGTAATTTATACTCAGCACACCTGAAAGCAGAACTGCAGCTGATATATTTGTGGCTATGTCTGTGGTCATAGGCCCTCGAGGTGTGGGCAGGAAGGATGCCATGAGGAAACAGGAATGGACTCATGTTTGGGACATCAAACTCTGGTTATTTAGTTGTGTCCTGTGTCACTGGACAAATGATGTTTGGGGTAGAGCCATAAAAGGGCTCCATGTTGTGTAGGGTTGTGCAAATGCCTTTACAAACCATAAAAGCAGATCTTGCCCCTGTGATTCTCTCCAGTGACAATCCCTGAGGAGTCAGTTCTGACCCAAACAGCCCAAATCTCACAGAAAACACTTGCAGACACCCAGTGCCACATCACTGGCATTTGGGCTTCTTAATAACCCTGTGATGTGCTTGGATGATAAAGGTGTTGGCCTTAATTAAATGTCAGATGATGTGCCTGGAGAATTGCTGAGCTCCAGATAGATCACAGGCTCGACAGCACCTTTGATGCACCACCTGGAATGAGCTCATGGGTTTTTTAGCTTCTGCCTTTGGTATAAGGACTCTTCTCCTCCAGATCCCCTGTGAGAAGAGCTGGGCTCTGCTGGCAGAATGTCCCTTGGGGGGTTTGTGGCATTCTCTGTTCTGGGTGGAGAAGAGCAGAGGGTGTGTGACACCCCCTTGCAAAGTCTCCCTTTCTCCCAGTGCTGCTCTTCAGTAACTTGCTCTGCAAACCAAAAGCTGAATGTTGGAAAGTTAACCTTCCTCCTCCTGACTGCACCTCGTCCCCCATCCATGGAAACTTGGGAAGTTCTTCTGTGCAGCTGATTCTGCACAAGTGGCTGATTATTCCAGCACAGCCTGTGGAGATTTGCATAATCACAGTATCAGTCTGATGATTGTGTTTTCACATGGCAGCCCTGCCCCAGAGCTGCTTTGCCCTTTGCACAAGTACTTGCTCTTTGTTTACCCTCTGGAGCACCGTTTGCTGGCACAGCACATGGGATGCTCCTTGGAAAGTTAAATTTCTATCTTCCCATCCTGTTACACTGCCCCTTATCTCACCAATTTACTGCACCTCAATAACTCTGTTTGCTGGGATGTGTTCCCTGTGGTTATCTGGGTGTTTATTTGCCACGAGCACAGGGAATAGTGCTCCCTGCTTTGGGAATTCACTGACAAAATTCCAGCTTCCCAAGGCAGTAAATCCTTGCTGTTGCAGGCATTAAATGTGGCTGATGCCTGAAAGATCTGTCATTGTCACCTGGGGACATGGTCACATTTAGAGGGAGTTTGATTTCCAAAGAGGGGCTGTAATTCCTGCCTGGGGTGGGTCAGGGAACAAGGTTTCTGTTTTGTTGGCAAACCATGTAGGTTGGTTGGGGTTTTGCCTTGTCCAGCCTGACTACAGGGCTGGTGATTTCCAAAAGCAGGAATTGGGAATTAGGTTGGATTCATAGCCCTGTCCTAAATCTTCCTGATCCTGGGAGAAATTCCCCTTTGCCAGGCAATGCTGGAGGATCTTTCCTGCTTGAAGCACAAATTTGAATCTGGCACAGGTACATGATATAAATTTTACTAGTACCAAAATGAAAGGCCCTAATTTTTAACTGTAGAAGAAAAAGAAAAAGGTCTGAAAGATTTATGATTGGCACGACCAAACATAAAAATGAGGGTGACTGAGAATTTGAAGGGTATTTCCCCTCTGTTCTCCCATGAAATATTGAATATGTGAAATGAGACCTGATCTCAAGGAGAGCTGAGGGCTTTCTGGAAGAATTAGGCTTAGCAGAGAAACCATTTATTTTATACATGGGCAGATTCCAAGCAATTTGTTTGGTATAATGCAGTTTTCTGGATTCACCATCATGCATTATTCTCTGACTCACTGCTCCATTAGATTAATTGTCATTTTCCATCAATTTCTTGGCTCACAGACACTGCTGATTTTTTTTTAGGCTCCCAATATTTTTTCTTTATGTCTTGCCAGTTAATTTTCCTTTGGTTATGAAATAAGGACCTCGATTGAAGATGTGACCAGAACGAGCAAGAAAGCAATTTGAAAATCATCCAGACCCTGAGATTTTGCAGTGAATCTTTTCCATATTATCTTTCCATTACATATCCATCATCCAGCACTTGCAGTCTGTGTCCCACTCTGATGGATGCTCCCCAAGTGGATGTGAGTTTGGTTTGACTCCCAAGCTGAGTTGAGCAGTGCCACCAGGCACTGGGGGAGATGTCACAGAGTCCAAGAAGAGTTTGGGTTGGAAAAGACCTTAAATCTCATCCAGTTCCACTCCCTGCCATAGGCAGGGACACTTCCACTATCCCAGGCTGCTCCAAGCCCTGTCCAACCTGGTCTTGAACACTTCCAGGGGTGGTTCCCATCAGATCCTTGCTGCTCCTGGGTTTCCTGTAGTACAGCATTCAGAGCTCAGGCTCCAGCTCTGAGAGCATCTGATTAAACCTTTAGTGACAGCTTTTCTTTCCTCCCATGGACAACAAGACAAAACAGCATAAAATCTGCTTGGATCTGTTGGTCTGAGACCACACAGAATCCGGGCTGGGAATGTGTTCCCTGGTACTTAGTGCATCAGGTTTCCTGTGTGCATTAGTCAGTAATAAATCTTTCATGGTGACAAGCTGTTTATTTTCTCTCCCAGGAGAAGGAGGGGGGTGTGGATGTTTTCAAATATGATTCAACAGCCTGGGTTAATTACTGTGCCTGGGGTTAGGTTCCCTGGTTTTGGGAAAGCAAGAGGCAGGAGCAGGTATCAGGTGGGTGGAGTGAGGTGGATTTGGTGATCCCCAAGGGCCTGGTCTGCCTGGGTGGGGGCACCAGTGGCATCCTGGGTGACATCAGTGACTTGTGATGCTCAGTCATGGAATGGTTTGGGTTGGAAGGGACCTTAAAGCTCATCTAATTCCCACCCCCTGCCATGGACAGGGACACCTTCCACTAGCCCAGGTTGCTCCAAGCCCTGTCCAACCTGGCCTTGGACACTTCCAGGGATCCAGGGGCAGCCACAGCTTCTCTGGGCAACCTGTGCCAGGGCCTCCCCACCCTCACAGGGAGGAATTTTTTCCATTTTAGGTATCCAATTTAGGTATCCAACCTAAGTTTCTTTCAGTGTGAACTCTCTCCTCCTTGTCCTGTCACTACAGTGCAGAAACCCGAGGGTGTTGTGCTGCTGGCCAGCCCTGCAGACACCTGGAAGAGAAAACTGCCTGCAGCATCACAGAATTGCTTGTTATTCTGTCGAGATTTCATGGGGTACAAATGTTGAGTTTTTACCTGTTACTAAACCTGCCTGCTCTGCCAGGTTTCTGTTCCCCAGGGTGGAGTTGTGCTCTGGGTTTACATGCTGGGGTTAGAACAGGCTTCAGCAGCTCGAAAACCACCACATAAATCTCTGTGCTCATCACTGTGGTGCTTGATAAGAATCTCTGCCAACTTTCCACGTAATACTGTCGTGCTAAATCACCTTGTGTGTGTTGGTGTAGAAAGGAGTGTCATTTTTGTCAAAACCAAATCCCTGTTTTTCCAAGATGATGAGGAACGTGTCAGAAACCAACTGCTCCAGCAGCCCCTGGAGTTTTGTGTTTTAGGTGAGAACTGGATAATCTGAGCCTCTCCAGCTCCAGCACTTGAATTAATGTCTTTTCCCTCTTCCCAGAAAAGCAAATAGTAAAAATGCTCCTTGACAGGTGATGTGCTCCTGCCTGAGCTGAATAGATTCAGGGGCCACACAAATGAAATGGGAAGATCACTAATATTTTTCTCTTCCACCCAGTGGAATAAGCTGCTATTAGGGATCAAAAGAAGTGACATTTATCTCCCTCTCTTCACTTCATTAGGTAGCCCTGTGCTCCCAGGAGGAAAAGAGTGGATGGAGTCCACTTGCTGTCTGTGCCTTTTATTGGTTTACAGTATTATCCTTTTAATCCCACAAATATTGGGCCATTGCTGCTTGCCCAGGGAGCTGCAGGTGACCCTGGGGCTGCACAGGGCTCTGAAGGGCAGAGGCACCACAGACAAGGTCTTGTTAATGCTCAAAAATATAAATGAGAAGTGGATGAAAGATCAATGAAGACACAATTTCAGTGGGCAAAGTGGGGGGTAAGAGACTGGAGGGTTCATTATCTGTGAGGGGATTTCCTGCTGTGGCTCATTTCAGACTGGAAAAGCCCATGGGAACTGGAATTGCAGTGCCTGGCTGGGACAGGGGGTCAGGGGTCTCTCACAGCAGGGATGAGATGTTTCTGATGGCCAGACAGTAGCTGGTGTCCTGAGGGGGATGGATTGTACCTGCTTGGGAGAGAGGAGAAAAACAGTATTTTCCAAAAATGGGGATGTAGGGAGTTTGGGTATTAAAGAGATGGTGAAAGCTGGACTTGGGCTGGAGCTGAATCCACATTTCCTTGGATACTCCCTGCAGTAGTACTCTGGATTTCTGTGGTCTGGTTGAACAGGCAGCACATTTGGGAGCTGAGGTGCCCAGAGCTGTGGGGTTGCATCCCACCCCCTCTGTGGCCAAGTAATTCCTCTGTCACTTCACCCCTTGTCCCATGTAGATGTGATTAATCTGCTTAAAACCAGCCCAGCCCCTGAGGGGAGAGCAGCAGTGACCATGGGCGCACCATCAGCTGTGAAATTCTGTCCATGTACCTAATCTATTTATATAATGCACAGCAGGAGGGGTTTATCCTTCAAACAACAATGAGAAGCTTTTCCCAAATGTTATGACTGTCATAAACCATCGAGTGTCTGACAAAAAAACCCCAAACCAACAACAGAAAACAGAAAGAAAATATTGAACGTATTTTTCTTGCATAAATTAAATACAAATTGTTCCCTGTCATCTCAACAGACTCGATTATTACACCAGCTGTATAAGAACCACTTGTGAGCTGATTTACTCCTGATTCAATTATAAGCAGTGTTCATCTGCCCTCCTGATGGACAAATTTGGTTTTGTCAATTAATGCCCCTGAATAGCAAAGTATATGGATGTAATAACTCCTTGCAATTGCAGCCCTCATGTTTTTATGACACCAAAATAATGAACTGAAAATGTGTGTATGATTGGATTTGCAGCTACAAACAGGAATTAGTTATTATTCTTCCTATGAAGATCTTGGAGGCAATTTTAATGGCCATGCATTAATAGAAAGGAAAAGGGGATGAAAGACATGAAGCAAAGCTTTTGCCTTTGCTCTGGCTTTATCCTGTTTTATGGTAGGTGGGGATTTTTGAGAATTGTGTAAATGGATATTTTTTCCTAAATTCTGATGTGAAATAATGAAGGTATTTTACTAGAACACATCCAGGCCATCAGCACTTTAACTGGGAGATCAGCTGTACGAGGCTCAGGTGTTATTGCCTTTGTGCTTTATTACCCTGGTTAATGCAATGGCTGCAGAGATGTGAGCCCTTCCAAAACTGAACATTCCTACAGAGCCACGATACAATACTCTCAAAATACCCATATGTTATCTTGGCTGGGAATGAAGTAATATATGAAATTTAAACCTGAGAAAACTGTGTCTGAATAGGGAAAATGTGTTTGATTCCATTAGTTTTGGGTATGAAAACGTAGCATCACCAAACCTCTGTGTAAAGAGAAAACAGGTTGGCAGAGAGAAAGGGATGTTTGGGGTTTTTTTCCTGCAGAAGAGAAAGATGATGCTGCAGTGTCCCAAGAGTTGTAGCAGATGGGTTGCAAATGAGGAATATTGCATTTTTGCAGTATTATCCTCTAATACCATAATTATCCCAAAAGCACCTATTTAAGGGCTCCCAGCACAGCAGCCAGAGCTGGTGACCTTGGAGCAAACTGCCCCCACTCTGGTTAATGGCACGACCTGTTCACCTCAGTGCTGCTCTGCCAGCTGGGCTGTGCTGCCTCTGGTGAGGAGAGCAAGTTCCAGGCAATTAAATTTATTTGTATTTCCACTATTCCTTTTTTTCCTGCTCACCCATTACTCGAGCAAGGCAGTTATGGTGTGTTATATTCTGTGTGCATGGCACTGACTGTCTTTGGTGAGGAGGCTGGAAGTGCTACCCTCAACCAAATGGTTAAAAAAAGTAAATAAGTTAAATTCCAGGGAATTCGGAGTGTGTCTGTCAAGGCTTGGCAAAACAAAAGGCATCTGATGCTGTGAGTTACAGCAAAAAGAAGTTTCATTCTCCCTGCAGCATCTTTCTGCCTGGATAAAAATAGTCTGTCCCTGGTTTGAGCTGCTCAGGTTCTCTTACAGAGGTGTTGTCTGTCATGAGCTTGATTTTGCAGACACCAAAAGAAGGGTACAATCTGCTTCAGTGGCTGCAGAACTCACCAGCTCAGCCTCAGGTTTGCCAGGAATATCCCTGAGGAATGCTGAGTGATGGGGCTGTGACTGCTGCAGGAAGGCTGGAAAGGGGCTTTTTGCAAAGACATGGAGTGACAGGACAAGGGGAATGGATTCACACTGAGAGAGGGGATATTGGGAAGAAATCCTTCCCTGGGAGGGTGGGGAGGCCCTGGCACAGGTTGCCCAGAGAAGCTGTGGCTGCCCCATCCCTGGGAGTGCCCAAGGCCAGGTTGGACAGGGCTTGGAGCAACCTGGGCTAGTGGAAGGTGTCCCTGCCCATGGCAGGGGGTGGGACAAGATGAGCTTTAAGTTCCCTTCCAACCCAAACCATTCTGGGATTCTGTGATTTCATGATCAGCAGCACTTGTGTGCTCAGCTGGGAGTGTATGGTAATTCCTACAGGCTTTAAATAAGGGTTTGATTCTTTCCTGGCTGCACTGGAAGCTTTGCAGGGCAGGTGGTGCAAAGGTACTTCAGTTCCCTTTAATGCATTAGAAATATTCAGAGTGACCTGGCTGTGGCATCATACAGCTCTGGGCACATTTATTTACTCTATTTATCCATATTTCCCAGCTGCTGGGAAGTCTGGGAAGACTCCAGTAATGAGTCAAACAACAGTTTAAATCAAGATGTCATTTTTATGATTGCAGTGGATTGGAGCTCCTTGCTCTGTTTTTCACCTGTGGACAGGTAATGATGGCAAAGGACTCTTAAAAAAACAGCTCTTTTAAAATTCTCACTAAATAATGCAGTCCCTCTGTAAGACACAGCTCTCCATCGACCTGCACCTGGCTGTGGCTGATACCCACGACCCGAATAATTCTGTTTTTCTGGAAAGGCTGGTGTTTCTGACATCAGTGGCCTTCCTGCTGTGGTGCTGACCCCCGGTGGCTGCTGCCTGGTGTTTCCTGCAGTGCCGTGGGAAAACAGCTCCTGCCTGGATCCTCATTCCCTATCAAGCACCTGTTTTAAAGTAAAAGAAGTTTAGGCAAAAAAATATAAGTCTGTTTCTTGATGTGTATTCTGAGACAGAGCACAAATATTCTCCAAGAAACTTAAAAACTTTTTTTTTTCTTCCCCCTTTTCTTCCACCACCCCTCTTTTTTTCCTTTTTCTTTCCTTTTTATGTATATATTCAGCTTGGGCAGCAGGTTTCCAGTGGCCCATTGCAGACCTGAGAGCAGTTTGTTTTTCACCAGCTTATCTATCAATTTGCTGTGTTTTTAAGATGCTGATCACACACTGACTTGAAAAACAGTGATCCATCATCCCAAATTCCTATGGATTTGAGTCAGGCTACTGGGATGGGCAGCCCCAGCTGAGCTGATTGCTTTAAAAAAGAAATAAGTAGGGAAAAGACGTTTTGAACTTGGATTTCTGAATGTCCTCTACAAATAGATGCGTTTTCTTCGTTGGAAGCTGAGATTTTCTTGTTCTCCCCCCCCTTAAGAATTAGGGGCTTAGTAAATAATGTAGAAAGTACAGCAAACACATCAAGTTACAAATAACAACTACCCAAATTTATAAGGTGGGATTTGTTTCCTGTGAACAGCAAAATGCTGCATTCGAAGATTAAAAAAAACTCAAAAAAACACAAAGCCTTTTATCTTTAAGGCAAACTGTAAATGAACTAGAAGGGTAATTTAACATTCATAGTTGGTTAAATGGCATTAACTCCTGTGAAGATTTATTATACATGGTTAAGAAGCCCAGAGAAGGCATTTCAGTTGTTAGATTTTTTTTTTTCTATGAAGTTCTTCATTTTATTTAAAATTTAATATTCCTTGGAATCAGAGATGGATGAAATTAGTGCCAACATTTCCATGGGGGTCTTCCTACCATTTAAATTCTTAATGTTCACTGTGTGGAAAAAAACCCAGGTCAACATAATCCCCAGCTTGGATGGCAAAAGACACACAAGAAAGTTTAAAATACAAATGAGCTTCTCAAGGATCCAACTGCCCGGATCTGATTGCATCTAATGCTAATTATGCTATTGATCTGGAGCATTTTACTGTATTCCAGCCATTAATCACATATTTAGGTTTATCCAAAGAAAACCCCAAACTCAGGCTGCAGCTGCTGCTTTTCCTGTGAGTAGAACAGGGATTTAGTTTGGATTTTTTTTTCTTTCCCCCCTCTTTTCTTCCAGCTTTTCTAACCCAGCTGGTCCCAGTTACCTGGGAATGCCCGGTGCTGTTTGACTGCACTCCAGGAATGTTCTGTTTTCCCTGTGGAGGGAGGGATTTTGTTATGTTAACTCTCACTGAGCAGGGTAATGTTCCACTTGAGGTTTGCTGCCTTCATTCTTCTTGATTGAATTAGGCAATCGTGGCTCAGACTGAGCTTTTTCCCCCCCCTCCTTTCCCTTGGGGAGGGCATTTAGTAATAAATTTAAAATGATTAATGGGGGAGTGGGGCCGTGATGGTTTCTTTTGAGAAAGGCTGAGTAGAAATCGTTGGGTTTTGATACCCCTGTGATCTGCAAGGGGAGTTATTGGTGTTTTGGCTGGGCTGTTTCTTTTTCTTTCTGCTGGGCCATGGCAAATGTGGGTTTGGCAGTCCCGGCACAGGGTTGGGGAGGATTTCCAGGGCTCCAGTCTGTTCGTCTGTAGGTTTTGCACATCTTCATAGACTGATATCCTAACGTGGCTCGTGCTGCTCTCGGTTCACTTTGCACCAAAAGCAGCTGATTTATAGAATTCCCGGGAACAGGCCAGGAGAGGGAGGCAGAGTACACTGCAAAGCTGAGCTCCCTTCCAGCCCGACTCATATCTGAGTTTATCAGTGTAAATTGTTCAAGGATGCACCAAACCCCCAGCCCAGAGCAGGGTGAGCACAGGGCTCCCTCCTCTCCTGTGTCCCCAGTCAGTTCTGGGCTTTTACTGGTCGCAAAATGCTTCCAGTCTGAGCTGTGCTGCTACTTCTCCCTCATTTGTGGGATCAAGTGAGGCTGTTCTGGGCTCAGGTTACCCCTGATCCCTCCATCTGATCATCCCTCCATCCCTCCAAATGGAGCTTTCAGCCCTTTGCTGGTAGCTCAGAACATCCTGAAGCTGGCTGGGGCCTGTCTGGCTGCAATCTAATCCCATGATTTGATAACTCTTTCAGATTAGCTAATCTGTACAGATTTAGGCTCATTTCGGGGTAATTGGGCTGATTTAATGTAATCTGATGATTACAAGCAGCAGCATTTGGTTTATCAAACGGGCCATATTTGATAGAAATCAAATTTGTCCTGAGAATTTGAGCCCAGGAAATGTTCAGTGGTGAGGATGATGTGCTGGTGATCTCACCTGCAGGGGGGGTGGGGAAAAGATAGAAAAGTTTCAAAATCAGAGCTTTTGCATCTCTGGCTTTTTCTGTTGTGAGAATTTTCTTTGTTTCATGAGTTGAAGCCTCTCAAAGTGAACACTGAAATCCAAAGAGAAAAATGAGTATTGTCTTAGCAGTAGCTGTTATCTGCCATTTTCCTGTAAAAAAGGCACTTCAAGGAAATAAAAAGTATTTGGGGAAACTGTAACTCTTACAAGAGTCACATCAAGGGCCTTTCATGCTTCTGGGGATCAGTCCAAATTCATCTGTGAGTTTTTCTGTCATTGTCCTCTGTGTAAAAGTTTCGTTTGATGCCCCAGACAACCTTGAAAATTCTTCTGGACTGCATCAATTTGATTTAATTCAGCTTCATATTAGAGGAGATGATCTCAAATCAGCCTGGAGCACCCACACTGTGCTTACTGCAGGATTTAGGATGGATGCCAGGACAGTGTGACCAAGGAAATGACAAAAGTCTTTGTGTCATGAGTAAATGCAAGGAAAATGAAATTCCTGCTTGGTGTTGCTTGCAGCTCCACGAGGGAACACAGAACCACCCAGGTCAGAACAACTCACCCCAAAAATAATTCTGGGAATGAAGCCTAGGGCAAGCTGCACACAGAATTTCCTGCCAGAGAAGCAGTTTTGGCTAAATAAAATTCCAGTGAACAATTACTCATAATTCAATGCTAAATCCTGTTGGAGAATTGCTCTTGCTAGCCCTTATATTATTAATTAGCTCAACTAACATGAGGGATTAATAAATATTGCAATGCTCTTGCTGAACAGTGATTTGTTTGTTGCCATTTTAAAACAGCATACCTGAGGAATGAAGGGTTTTTTCCTCATTTTTGGTAGGTAAAGAGACACTGTTTCACTTTGCAGACACCCTTGTGTGTTTGAGAGGAGCCCGTGGTGTCTGCTGGGTCTGGGCCAGAGAGGAACTGCACTGGACACCTAAAATACAGGACTCCTCCAATAGGTGTATTCCTTTAAATCCCAGAATGGTTTGGGTTGGAAGGGACCTTAAACTTTGTCGTGTCCCACCCCCTGCCATGGGCAGGGACACCTTCCACTAGCCCAGGTTGCTCCAAGCCCCGTCCAACCTGGCCTTGGGCACTTCCAGGGATGGGGCAACCACAGCTTCTCTGGGCAACCTGTGCCAGGGTCAAACCACCCTCACAGGGAAGATTCTCTTTACAATATCCATCTGTCCCTGCCCTCTGTCAGTGTGAATCCATTCCCCTTGTCCTGTCACTCCAGGCCCTTGCAGAACATCCCTCTCCAGCCCCCGTGGTGGGATCAGGGCAGGATCAGCCCTGAGAGCAAAGCAGAGCTGAGATCAGCTGGTGCTGCTTTGACCTGCTGAGTGTTTTTGCTGCACCTCAGACCGGGCTCACCTTCCTGCACCAACAGCCTGACAATCAATCACAACATTTCTTGTTAGGGAATAAACTCCATGTGCCATTTTCTGCTTGTTGGTATCTTTTTTTCCCCCCCCCTCTTTACAAGTCTAAGCCATTAATAGTCTAATGTATCACCTCGGTGATGATTTTAAATGGTGCAGTGTCACCACCCAGATGTCACCGAGCTCAGAGCAGCTGAAAGGTCAGTGTGATAAGGCACCACCTTCCAGGATCAGAGGTATCAAAGCTGCCAGTGGGGAGGGACCACAGCAGCTGTGAACCTGCCCTGGTGCCAGACTGCAGCAGAAATGAGGAAGGATTGGTGTTTATTGAGAACTCCTCTCGTTGCAGAGGTTTATCACCTCAAACCCATGGTTTCCCCGAGTTCTTGGGCGCTGAGGGGGTTGTTAGGCTGGGGAAGGGCTCTTTGCATTTCTTTACTGCATGGAAGGAAGGGTGTCCTCTGTGAGATCCTGCCCCTCAGGGTCTGTTTTCGTGTGTGTGGTGTGAAATATTTCTCAAGTATCACCTGGGGTCCGTTATTTCCTTTAATAAGCAGAAATAAGCCTGTGATGAGGAAGGAGTTGCCAGGGTTGTTGTATTTTGGTGGAGAGTAATGTGTTTGAAGAAGACTGTTTGCCTTATTTTCTGGGGCTGGTGTGGTTAATAAATGGATGAATATTTAAGTAAACTTATCCATAATTAACTCCACAGCCTGTGGGCATATGACCAGAATTGGACAGACCTCTTGTCAAGGCATATGTATTGGCCCTTGGAAGAAATCTCAATTCTTTATGGAAGAGCAAGTTTCTCTGAGCAAATATTAGCTGTTTCCTTGCTGAATTTACAATTAATTTAATAAATAGATTTTCTTTTGTTTGTATTTATTTTACAAATATCCTTTATTGTTTTACTGCTGGTGTCTCATCCTGCATGGCATGATTTATGTCTTTCTATCAAATGCCTGAAGCTTCACCGTGTTACTGTGTTATTCCCTATAGAAAATTGTATAAGGAGTTGTAAAACTTTTTGATGGAATTAAAGATGTAAGTTCATTGTGATTCAGGGCAAATGAAAGGCTACAGAAAATGAGGTGTTCTCCTAGCTGTAATTTTTTTTTTTTTTCAGCCTGGATATTTTATTTCTTCAGCTTTGCACCCAAATTTTTTCTTTAGCTTTTATCAGCTTATGTTATCATTCTTGTAAAAAAACCCTTGAATGGTTGTTGGATGAAGATAAGTGTTGTTGCAGGTGCATTTTGAGATTGAGGTATTGGGTAAGGATCTGGTCCCTGAAGGTCTCCTGGAAGTGTTTCAGCAGCTCTGGTTCCCCTTTGCTCTGTCCAGGAGCACTGAGCAGCAGGGTCGGTGGAGCATCTCCTCTGTTGTTATGGGAACACCAGCAGTGGGGTGCCAGGGAAGGCAGCAGAGATGGTGTTTGTTGAATGACATGTAAAATCAGGTTTTGCTCTTCTCCTCAGAGAAATTTCCACTGTTGCCTTTGCAGTGCTGCTCTGAATACAAGATGCTTGGGAACAGAGCAGGGTTTGGAGGTGTAACCTGTGCTGGTAACAAATGCACTTCATTTCCATGTGCTATTGCCATGCAACCATCTGAATGCTGTCATTTGGGATGTGCATCTCCATCCTTTCCTGCACTGTTACAATAACTCAGTCACAGCTTCTCAAGATGTGGGAAATTCCTGTTTACAGCTGCCCCAAAGATTGTGCAGCTCCGTGAATTATCAGGGGCTTCAGGTCCTGAGGTTCAGTACAGGGTCAGTGCTACACCACCCCTATTTCACACTGTACCGGGTGTTTAATACAAACCAACTTGCTTTTGGAGTGGCTTCTCCTCTTTGAAGAACGAATAAAAACCATGAGGTGAAATCTTGAGGGATTTTAGGGTGAGAACACGCAGACAAGGCGGCTCCAGCACAGCTGTGCTTTGAGCCATAAATATTCAGGGACCAGGGGGGAAATCTCCTCACCCATGGGTGGAGAGACTCCAGCCCAGCACATCCTGCTTTACCCAGCTCATCCAGCCCAGCAGATGCTGCCCATGCTTTCCCATGGTCGTGCATCCCAGGCTGGCACTGGAATATATGTGGTCATAAAACTTCCCGACCAGGCGTCTGAGTCTTGTAACTTTTGGAAGCTGTTTCACTACAAACTCATTTTCCTCTGTTTTGGGTGGAGAATATACAAGCTGTGTAGTTTAAAAGTTTATTTAAAAGGCTTTTCCCTGCTTTAAGACAAGGCATTTTGGAACCCGTTCAAGCATCGAGCTCCGAGCAGCAGCAAAGTATTTCATTCCATTACTTTTCGCTCCGTCTTTCTCCCTAAAAACGTCCAAGGCACACATAACATTAGAGCTGCTTGAATGCCTGACAGTAAAACTGCAGGAACTTCGGCGCTGCATCCCATTGGAAATTCAAATGGGGTTTCTGGGGGGAATCTGGATCCGCCTGTCAGGCAGGGCTGGGAGGAGGGGCCGATGTTCCGGGAGTTTGTGTAATCGTTTGGGTACATGATGTGCGGCACGGAGGGATCTAAACGGTGTAAAACCTCATGTTTTAAAGAACAGAGCCGGGAAAACCGAAGATGGTGTTTTTCCTTTCCCGAAAAAGGGGGAGTTGTCTCCGGTTCCCGGGTAATTCTCTGAAGTGCTGAGAATTCTAAACTCTCTCTGGTGCTCCTGGAAATGTCTCGCTGTGCCAAAGGCGCTCCAGGGGTAGCACCTGGATCTCCCCGGGTGAGGGAGAGGTGATGCTGAACCAGGGGTTTTATGCTTTTGTGTCCCCCCAAGACACACATTTTGCCTTCCAGATTTTTTAGGGGGGTTTAATTCACTAGATTATTTCACATAACTACAAAAAAAATTACTAAAGTACTATCCCTTCCATTTTTTCTCTTAAATATTATTATTTCATGGTTGTTATTATTCCATTCCTCACTCTCTTCTTTCCTCCTTTTACCTACAAGCTGCTGCTCATTAATACCAAATTTAAGCTGGGTAACACCACAGGGTCTTGCTGAATGAAAGAGAAAATCCGACCCCATATTTTCATCATTTTTAAGTATTACAGTAGGAAAAAGAAATGGAAATGTTACAAGCAAACAAGAAATGCAAATGTGTGTTTTGCCAGCTGATGAACCACAGAGAATTTCGTTATTTTGGATTTATTTTTTTTTTTATCTGACCCAAATGTTGATTTTTAATTTAGTTTGTCTTGCTAGTTCTGTGTATCATCAGTAGAAACATATTGGGCTCGATGACAGTCATAGCCTTGTAAAAGTCACTGTTTTTAAACAGAATGAGAATGGTCTGGAATAAAGCTGTGTTTTATTTTCCAATCAAAAATAAACACTCCTCAATCCAAGCTTCTCATCCTCCTTGAGAGACTTTACAAATGTCCTCATGCCTTGGATTTGGAAGGGAACAAATGAGGCACCAGGTAATAAAAATCAGCCATGTAGTGGTTTAGATAACTCGGTTTGTCCTTCCTCTTGTCAAAGACACAAATGCCCATTACTCTGCTCAAAACTCATCAGAAGAAATGCTCTTTATGTCCAGAAAAAAACTACTCCATATGATAATGTCATCACAAAAGACTGTCATCATCTGTTGATCATCCTCTCCAGATGCCCCAGTGATAGAATCATTATATAAAAAAGAAATAAGAATGTTACGACTCCTTGTTGCAAATCTGATTGACTTTTGTTTCTCTGGGAAGGTACAATATTCTCTGTGGTTTTATTTCCTTCCCTTCTCTAAGAGCACCTCATTTCAGGGGCTGTTTAGCCACTGAATTGCAGAGGAGCAGGTGTGTGAAGTCTGAAGAACATCTGTGTGACTGAGGCTGAAAACATTATGGCCATTATGGTGTAACAGGCAATAATGTCTTTGTGCTGAAACGTGGGGCACAGACCTGTGTGTGTGTGCCTGGGAAAACATCCCCCTTTCCTGCTCTCACAGCTGGGAATTGCAGTGCTGTGTGTTGGCTTCTTGGAGTGTGACTCACAAACCAACCTGGGCGAAGGGCACCTCCTTATTCCAGAGTGGGAAAGCTCTGACCAAGGTCTGATCTGATGAGTTTGCCAACAAAAGCTGGTTGTTTTTTTTTTTCCTGTTGGCTGTGCAGCTGTGGATAAGCGAGTTTGGACTCTCTTTAACTGGTGTGAGGGATAAAACAGGAGGGAAAAAAAAAATTTAAACCCTGTCCTTGTTTGAGAAGCTTTGAGCGTTCAGGCCTTTCTTTGTGATTTTAAAGTCAGAACAAGGTATTTCTGGGGTTTTAGCTTGGAAACTTAAGTTTATCTGAAGGCTGGGGAGAATATTCTGGAGAAAAAGAAACTCAGGGGGGACCTTCTTACTCTCTACAACTCCCTGACAGGAGGTTGTAGCCAGGTGGGATTTGGACTTTTCTCCCAGGTAACAAGAGGAAATGGCCTCAAGTTGTGCCAGAGCAGGTTTAGTTGGATTTGGGGAACATTTCTTCACTGAGAGGGGTGTCAGGCACTACAGTGGGCTGCCCAGGGAGGTGATGGACTCACCATGCCTGGAAGTGTTCAAAGAACATGTAGATGTGGTGCTCGGGGACAGGGTTTGGGGGTGGACCTGCCAGTGCTGGGTTAATGGTTGGGCTGGATGACCCTGGAGGTCTTTTCCAACCTAAATGGTTCTATGTGCAAAAGTGGCCATCCCAGTTCTGGTTCTATTTCCAAATCTATCTGTACTACTTCTACTGTAACAGAAGCACACTCCTAGGGGGACTCCTTTCATTTATCAGATCCTTCTCCAACCAAGCTAACAGGTTAGCTGCAAAAAATCAAAGTATTCCAGGAGATAAAAGAAGGTTTTCTAATATTAATCCTTGAAAGAAAACCCAACATTTTTCTTTCTCTCTTTACCAGGTAAATCTTCAGAGCTGCCTCGTGTGTGTGTGTAGGAGGCATTGATGTGTTTTACCCAATGCTTTGAGATCAGTGGAAATGAAAAGCTGTATAATTACCCTCTGGCCTTTTATCTTTCTGTGGTATCATCTCTAGAGAAGCCAAGGATGGGGTAGAGGAGCCTCTGCACAGCAGATAATCACAGCCATTAGAGGAAACAACTGAAAATCAACTGTGTTTTGCTCAGTAAAACATTGATATTGGAGTCTGTGTTGATCCATTCCTGAAATCAGGCAAAAGAGAAGCAGCTGAGCTCGTGGTAGCACCCACACATCCAAGTAACTGTTGAATATTCTGGTAAGATCTTAAAAGATTCAAAGGATCAGTGTGTTATGAAGGGGAGGAACACAAAGGATATGAACATCTGCATTAAGTGCAAAATACAAGTCAGCCTTAATTACAAATTTGCAATAGATGCTGCTGTGTTTTGAACGTGTTGGTAAATAATTAATGAGCAAGAACAGCACAAGGATGAGCATTTCCTTTGAAACCTGATTTTAGGTAAGTGCTGGTGCTTTTTAAAGGAGCCCAGATTTATGCTGCAGCTGGAATTTAGAAGTGAAATAGTGGTTTTATTCAGTGGTTAAATGCACGTGAAGTGTTTCAGCAGCTCCGTTTTCTGTTATCCCCGATCCAGCAGCCGAGTGGTCGGGACTGGTAATTGCGTGGGGAATATTCACTTGTCAATAAGATCTTGACTGAATGTCACATCCACTTAATGGCATTTAAAGGGGAAGGAAATCACTGTCTCACACCCCTGAGAAAGGTCAGAGCATCAATTTATCTCTGTTTGTCTGAAACCAGTTGAAAGTACAACACAAATTGGCCACTTAAAGGATTTCTTTTTTGTTCTGGTTCTGAGTCGAACTGGTTTTAAAGCTCATGTCAGGGAGAAGAACAAGCTGCAGTGGCTCAGGTGTGTCATGGAGCTCCTGGGTCTCTGTGAACCTCCTGTTCAACTTGAGCACTGTTTAAGCCTCCTGTGGCTCAGTGCCCAACATCCACAACAACACACAGTGTCTGCTAAAGACTTTAGGAAACTAAATCTCCAGGCAGCCTTCTTTGAAAAGTAATAATAATATGTGAGGTCAGGTGTGCCAGAATTCCTCATCTTTTTCAAACAGCGTTGGGCGTGACTCACTGATTAAAAAAAAATAAAATTATAACATTATCTGACAGGTTTTTGGGTTTTGGTGCCTTTTTGGCTCTTCCTAATTAATGAAGTCATTTTAAAGGCCTTTGAACCTCAACACAAGGCTGCCTTGAAACAGCTATGAATGCAATAACCTCTGTCCACAGGGGTGGGATGCCAAAATTTGCTGTGGCTGAGACATGCAGGACCCACGCTAGAGACACCAGCACTGATGTAATGCAGTGCTGAGCTGGTTTTGCAATTCCCCATGTCAGCACCTGCATTTCCAAGACTTAGTTCAGCTCTCACTGCAGTGCCCTCCCAGCTTAAATGAAGAAAATGAGTCTTTCATAGCTCTTCTTAAGTTTGTCAATTTTATCTCAATATTTTGAGTCCCGTTGGTGCTGTTGTCACTCGGGTGTTTAAAACCAAACCCACACCATCCTAAGCATTTTTGCCTTGTTTCTGACAAATATGTTGCTATGGGAACTTGATGTTGCTCTGGTTGTTGCACCAGATGTGCCAGCTATCTGTCTCTAGGCTGGCTTTTTTTTTCCTAATAAATTAATTGCATTTAAATTAAACATATTAAGTTATTTCGTGTCAATTAATTTGAATGTTGAGCTGGGTGTTTGCAGAGTTTCTCTCTTCCTACTCACCCCCCAACATTAATTAACTCCTGCAGACACTGTAGTCCATCACACAGAGCTGTGGTCTTTCCCAGCTCTCTGCAGTTACAACACTCTCTGCCTGCATGGGAAGTAATCAGTGTCCAAAATAATTGCTTTTCACAAGCCTGCAGTCAGCCTCCTTGTCAGATATTTAAGCTGTAATGAAACTGTTTCAGTTGCCAGGAAAAAATATTCAGCTGAAATGTGCTGTAATTGCAGGTGGAAAGCAGAGCTGATAATGGAACTGGTTTTATTTAGCACATCATGTTTTCATTTGTTGGAAGGATTTTCCTCCAGTGCTCTCCCCTCCTCATTCCTGCTGAGGGAGGGGGGCCTTTGGGATTCTCCCAGTGCCTCTGCTTTGCATTAAGGCAGGAGAAGGTGGGGAAGAACCCAGGGTGGATGAAGAGCATCCTTGCAGGACTGCTCTGTGCTGCTCTTGTACATTCAGCCAGCAGTGGGGACTGGGGAAAACACGGAAATTTGAACTGGTTATCCAAGAGTTGTTGCTAAATCGAAACTTTCCGAGACCACAGCAGCAAATAAATCCATTGCTTAGATCTGCACCAGAGAGCAGCAAGACTTTCTCCTAAAGTTCAGGATTCTTGGAGCAGAATCCTCGCTGTGGGTGCATGTGCCCAACACGACCCCAAGGACAGACAAAGAGGCCAGGATGGTGAATGTGTGCAGCAGACCTGAACGGTTTATACACAGCTCTGTGATCCCTGGTCATCAGCTGCAGAGAAACTGGCTGATAAATTAGTAGCCCACAGGGAAATCTTATTTACAAGGAAGGCGACAGAAACATTAATGTATCTTTATTAGCCTTATTTAGACCATCTGCTGTCTACATGGTGGGAAGCTGCACAGTCCCTGCAGTCAAACAGCACCAGGAATGTGCTGAGTCCCAAACCCTCCTCATTTAAATGCTTTCTTAGACCTCTTCAGCCCCTGGAACTTTTTGCTGCAGTGAAAAGTTGGCTGATAATCAACGAGTGAGGGAGCGTGGAATTCTCTGTGTCTCCGTTCAGATGCATTTTCTCTCTCGTTGCTTGTCTTTGATTAGGGTTTTTGGGGTTGAGTTGCCATCGGAATCACTACAACCCAAAATTTAATAGTGAATTTTCTGCTTTTCGAGCCATTCATTAGGAAGATGACTCACGTTTTTGGATCAACTACAGTTACTTGTTTTTTAATGCATGAGCACATTTTCCTGCATATGTTTAGATAATTCAAGTGTAGCCCAAGGAAAAGGAATTAAAAAGTCGATTACCATAATTTTGAATTTTATTTCCTATCTGCCTTTTCCTATTCCAAGTGTGTTTCGCTTTGCAAATTGTTTTGCTTGGATCAGCCCAGCTCAATCCTTGCAATTTTTCACTGAGTGCAGCAAACCCAAAATACCTGCTGCTCTGAGTGGCCACAGTTTCCTTGCCAAACTTCTCTTCACACCTTTGAAGCACTGTTTATTTACTTTTTTTAAAGGAATGGAAGTCCTTGCACCACGGTAATTCCTTGCTCTCCTGTTGAGCCTGGATTTTTAACTGAAACATAAGCCTAAACAAGCAGCCTGTTAATTCCCAACTAACATTCTTACTGGCTGATTGCAGCTGGGGAGCCACAGCTTTCCCATCCTGTTGAAAGGAATAAATGAGGAATGTGTGGAGGAATGTTGGGGGCTTTATTAATGTCGAACACAGAGAAGCTCCTGCTTGGATTGTACTTCTTTGATTACTCAACTGAGTTATTAGATACATGAAGAACAGCCATTTAAATGTAAATCCATTCTCCTTCTGTAATAGATAAATGGGCTTTGCCTTGAATTTGTAAGCAGAATATATCACTTTGATATAGTAACTGGAGCTGAATAAAGCTAGTCAGTAGACCAAGGGAAGGATGTGGATGGTTTTAAAGCAAATGGAACAGAGGAGACCATCAGTTAGTTAATTAACTTCAATTTCTATATTAATGAACTTCCTCTGGTGCTTGTTTAAGCATCCAGATGCTTGCAAATGTTTTTTTCCCCAACAACAGGCTTTTATTGGCACGTCATAAATTATAAATGGTGGGTACCCATCTTTTATATGGCAGATATAATTTTTGTGTGTGCTCTGTGGCAGTGTTGATGTGCAGGTGGTCCAGAACTACAGGGCAGGATGCAGGTGTGCTGTCAGCCTCTGGGCAGCACGAGTTCAAAATCCAAAAAAAAGGGGAAAAAAACCTGATTCAGTGTCTTGCATGTTCCTCATAACTCTTGTGGAAGGCAGGTGGTCAGAGCTGGATGTTCACCAAAGGTGGCTGCTCTGGTGGAGCTCATCTCCCCAGGCTCCTCCTGAACAAGGGGCACTTGGCTAAATCAGATTTCTGCTCCAAATTCACTGGGTGGCTCTGTTTGTTGTTATCAAGAATAGAAGAATTGAGAGAACCTAATCCTGCTAAACCCAAGCTGTCCAAGGTGCCAGAAGTTAACCCTTCCTGCAGGATGTTATCCTTCATCAACCCCCACATGGTCTCCAGGAGCTGCCTGTACTTCCCAAAGCCAGGGCACTCCCCTCGGCTGTTTGTTGCACAGAAAGCTCTGGAAGAAACTTTAATTTCGAGAGGACAGCACAGCGATTTTCCCAAAGGCACTCGGCTCCCGGGGAGGGGCTGAACGAGCCGTGGGTGATGGCACAGCCGGGCGGGGCTGCCGGAGGGGCACAGGCAGTGACAGTCAGGGACAGTGACAGTGCCAGGGTCAGGCAGTGCCAGTGCCAGGGGCAGTGACAGTGCCGGGGTCAGGCAGTGACAGTGCTGGGGTCGAGGACAGTGACAGTGCCGGGGTCAGGGAGTGACAGTGCCAGGGTCAAGGACAGTGACAGTGCCGGGGTCAGAGACAGTGCCAGGGTCAGGGGCAGTGACAGTGCCGGGGTCAGGGACAGTGACAGTGCGGGGTCAGGCAGTGACAGTGCCAGGGGCAGTGACAGTGCCGGGGTCAGAGACAGTGACAGTGCCAGGGTCAGGGAGTGACAGTGCCGGGGTCAGGGAGTGACAGTGCCGGGGTCGGGGACCGGCCCCATGTGGGATCGCGGAGCGGGCAGTGCTGGCTGAGCTCAGCAGCAGGAGCAGAGCTAAGCAGATTTGCAGTGCCTTGGAAAATCTCCCCCAGCAGCAACGCTGGAATAAGCACATCCGAGGTTAAACAGGCGGCACGCTCGGATTTCTGTCTGAACGCGGTAAAAGGAGGAATTGTCCCACGGCCCTGTAGGGACAGGCTCCCTCCCCAAACTGAAGGCAATCACAGAATCGACCAGGTTGGAAAAGACCTCCGAGATCATCAAGTCCAACCCTTGATCCAACCCCACCGTGGTTCCCAGCCCATGGCACTGATGCTACATCCAGTCTCACCTTCAACACCTCCAGGATGGTGACTCCACCCCTCCCTGGGCAGCCCATTCCAATGGCTGATCACTCTCTCAGTAAAGAATTTCTTCCCAATATCCAGCCTAAACCTCCCCTGGCACAGCTGAAGACCCAGCCCTCTTGTCCTACTGCTGCTTCCTGGCAGAAGAGACCAACCCCCACCTGGCTCCCCCCTCCTGTCAGGGAGTTGCAGAGAGTGAGGAGGTCTCCCCTGAGCCTCCTCTTCTCCAGGCTGAGCCCCCCCAGCTCCATCAGCCTCTCCTCACAGCACTTGTGCTCCAGTCCCTTCCCCAGCCTTGTTGCTCTTCTCTGGACCTGCTCCAGCCCCTCAATGTCCTTCCTGAGCTGAGGGCCCAGAACTGGACACAGCACTTCAGGGGTGGCCTCACCAGTGCTGAGCCCAGGGCAAGAATCACTTCCCTGCTCCTGCTGCCACACTCTTCCTGATCCAGGCCAGGATCCATTTGCCCTTTTGGCCACCTGGGCACACTTTGCCTCCTGTTCAGCTTCCTGTCAATCCACACTCCCAGCTCCCTTCCTGCCTGGCTGCTCTCCAGCCCCTCTGTCCCAGCCCAGGGGGCTGCCAGGGGTTGTTGTGGTCAAAGTGAAGGTGAAGGGACTCAAGCACAAGTCCTATGAGGAGAGGCTGAGGGAGCTGGGGCTGTTCAGCCTGGAGAAGAGGAGGCTCAGGGGAGACCTCATCACTCTCTACAACTCCTTGAAAGGAGGTTGTAGCCAGGTGGGGATTGGTCTCTTTTCCCAGGATGATCAGCAAGACAAGAGGGCTCGGTCTCAAGTTGTGTCAGGGGAGGTTTAGGTTGGATCTTAGAAAGAATTTCTTTCCAGAGAGGGTGCTCAGCCATTGGAATGGGCTGCCCAGGGAAGTGGTGGATTCTCTGTCCCTGGAGGTTTTTAAGATGAGACTGGATGTGGCATCAGTGCCATGGGCTGGGAACCACGGTGGGGTTGGATCAAGGGTTGGACTTGATGATCTCGGAGGTCCCTTCCAACCCAGCTGATTCTATGATTCTATGATTCTGTGAAAGTGCAGGACCTGGCACTTGTTTTCCTCTTGCTGACCCTCTCATAACCCCCTGTGTGCTGGTGAGCAAATCCTGCTTCTCTCTCACATCCAGATTCCATTTTGCAGCTCCTGCATCCTTGGCTTTTCCTTGTAATAGAAATACTCTGAAAGAGGAAACATCTCCTCTATTTTACACAGCAAAAGAGAGCCATGTTCTCAAAAATAACTACAAAAGTACGGGCAGGAACCAGGGAAACACATGGCAGAGTTTCACCTTGGTCATCTGTAAGATTTCTATGTTCTTTATCCTGTACTACTGGTTTTGTAGTTGTATGTGGAGCCACCCCCGTTATCCACCTATTAATGGGTGCTATTAATTGGATACTTAATTATTTCTAACATCACAGCAATCTGTGAAATGAAACAGATTTAAATTCTAATAGTAATAGCTGAACAAATACATCTGCCAGCCACAGAGCATCTCAACTATTGCTCACTGTAACTGTAATTAAACTGTAATTAAAGCCAGTTAAAGCCATCAGACATCTGGGTGGGAAGAGATTAAGTCCATCCTGGTGCTCTCATTACCTCTGTGAGAGCTGGGGGGGGGAGTTAATGGAAAATTCTCCCATCATGGGAGTGTATTGTCAGTAATCAGGGTGACCAGATTTGTAGTGATGGCTGCATTAAAAATGCACTGGAAGCAAAAATGTTCTGTGTTAGAGATCAATCTCTTGCTGTTAGTTCAGGTGGAGGGAGTAGTTTCTGGTTGTGCTCTGTGTGAGGAGTTGTGGATGGATTTGAATTAAAAGTTTTAGAATCATCAAATCGTAGAATGGGTTGGGTTGGAAGGAAACCTAAAGATCATCCAGTTCCAACCCCCTGCCATGGGCAGGGACACCTTCCACTAGACCAGGTTGCTTCAAACCCTGTCCAGCTTGGCCTTTTTGCCCTAATACTTTAAAATACTCATTGTAGTTGTTTGTTTTGGATTATTTTTTTTTATATTTTTTTTTCACACTACCCCAGGACCTGGTTATAAAAACCACAGGCTGGGAGCTGGAGGAGCAGAGCCAGTGGTGAGGGTGCCAGTCTTACATATCCCAGAAATATTCTTGCAAAACCTCACAACTGGTTTTGGAAACTGCCCAGTGCTGCTTTTATTACTTATAAATGCCAAGGAAGAATTTAAATTGCTTTTCACAGTGTATCCCTCCAACCTGGGGAAGTTTCTGTTGAAGCCTCTGGAAGAGAGAGCTTTGCTTAATCCTCTTAAAATTGGTGTGAGTGCTCCAGGTTGTTCTGTTGTTCAGGTCCTGGTTGTCCTTGGGTCTGGGGGAGATGGGTGATTTTTTGGGGCCAGTTTATTACATTATTCCTAATCACTGTGGTGTTGGTTATAAAGTGCCTCTGGTTGGGGTTTGCTGTTTTTAAGCTCATTTTTGAGTTGGGATACTAAAGACTTGATCTTGGCTCTGAATTACCTGCCCTTGGACCTCTTTCCTTACATTTCTGTTGCCCTGTTTGATAGAATAAATTAAAAATTTAGAATGTGGAGATACAGCAGAGAAACAGAGGGATGGAGGAAGTGATTTTCTTTGCTGAGGCTGTTTTGTGAACAAAACCTTTGGGCAAAACTGTGTGTGGCAGAAAGAAAATGGGACAGTTGACTTGATGAGGATTTATGTCTGTGGGGTTTCTCTGACTTTAAATACTGCCCAGCACAGAATCTGAGTTATTAAAGCTCGATGACTGATGTACCTACACAGACCAGGGAGTGACCCTGAACCTTTGGTAAGCTTTGAAAACCCGAGGTTCATTTATTTAGATTTTCTTTCTCTGTCTCTGAAACTAGAATGGGAAAAAAAAAGGAATTTAGGGCTCACCTGAGAAGGTCAGAGAAGAGCAGGAGCTCTCAGAGGTAATAGAGTTGTTGTGAACACATTTCCACAAGGAAGATTTAACTTTTGGGCTACATTTTCTGGAAGAAATGTAGCTAGAAATATCTGCTAGAATTAGGGACTGAGCTGTGGATCTTTATCTGACCACTCCACACCTGGAGTTTCAGTAATCACTACTCAATATTTAATCTTAAATTGATTATGTGTAAGCTAAATGTTTTCTGAACATGCTCTCTGGCTGTAAGAGATCCTTTGAGCACCCAAGACACAACATTAATGAGCTGGGCATTACCTGCATCGTTGCTGGCTTTTTCCAATGAGAAAAAGACTTGGAATAAAGATGGACTTGCTTCCTCAGCTTTTGTAAGCTCTCAGATTTGCCTAAAGTTTTGGATTTTAAGGACATAAGAGAGAATAAACCCTCTACAGCCACGTGTGTTCATCTTGAGCCAGCATAAAACCTGATTTACTTTGGGATGCCATGCACCAGGTTTGCAGTATCCCAGAACTTCTATTAATTATTAATTATTTCCTCCCTGATATCTCAGGTTGCAGACACCCCCTCCACCCCCCCCAACTTTTTTTCTTGGCACTTTGGAAGTTGCAGCATCCAAGGGGACACAAAATAGTGAAAGAAACAAGTTAATTTCTCCCTTGTTTCCAATTAAGTTTGCAGGGGAAGTTCATGTGCATTGACTTCTCTCTGTGCTAAGAGTAGAATTCTGTTGGGTCAGTGACTGCCAGTTAAGGAGCCCCAAGACACTCTCCCAGGCTAATAATAGTGTGGAAGTAGGAGCAGCCTTAGAGCCTTACTGAAGGATCAGTCTGCCAGGTCAAAAGCTGTTTATTGCCACAAACTGTGGCATTACAGACCTGTCACCTCTCCATACTCTTTCCCAAACAGAGAGATCTTACTCAAACTGATATTAACATTTAATTTTTAACGGTCTAATTAAACTGACCACTGCAAATCTCAGAGGTCAAGTGTGTGGTTTTGGTTTGTATCAGTTAATTCTTTTTTTTTTTTTTTTTGCAGTAGGACTCTGAGAAAATGTTGTCTTTGTGTCAGGATTGTTCTATGCCCTTTAGTGCTTTGTGTATTTAAACTTCTGCTCAAGCCCATAAATACCATCTTGCTTCCCCGAATTTTCCAAGGGATAGAAAGCTTATTCAAGTTTTAAACAGCTATAGTAATAGGGAAACATGTCATTAAGATCCTAATCAAATACATACAATCATTTTATTGTGCAAGCTTGGAGTTTTAATAGAATTAAAAATACAATTGAATTCAAGTCCAAGGTAACATAATCCCCCTCTGCGGTTCTGCTGATTGGAATTTTAAATTCCATGCAAGAATAAATGAATATAAGTCTCTTTTGTAAAGCACCACGGTGCCAAAATGTGTGATCTGTAATGACATGCTCATCAGATTTGGGTCTATAATTTGTGCCCTTAATTTATTGGGCGATGAGACTCTTAATATGTACTTCATATGTCTCCAAAGGTTTTATTTGGCCTCCAGCCTGAAAAATATCAATATTGTAAGGATTAAGGAACCAAACAAAAAAAAAATCAAATAGTCTAACAGAGAGACTAAATCAATACAAAAGAAATGTTTGGGTTGTGTAGAGTCATCGGACAAGGCAGAGAAATACAGCTCTGGAGGAATCGATGGGCTGAAGGACAGGCATTTAAACACCTTCCTCAGCTCAGCGTGGGCTCTGGGAGGCTCAGAAATGAGTGGAAGGTCTGTGGTGGTGGGACAGGTGTCAGTGATGGGCTGATTGTCCAACCCACCCCAGCAAACCCCCTGTTTTCTGGTGTTTTACCCCAAAACCAGGCTGTCTCAGCCAGGTGAGGCTCAGTGGTGTGAGACTGGTCCCACCCCAGGTGAATTCGTGATACCAGGCTGGAATTGTGCAGATATAGAAAAATTCTGAAGGCAACAAAATGTCTTGGGAAGGAGAGGGGTTGAAAGGTCATGGAAAACACAACCTGCATAATTTATCCATGGGATGGGGCAGAAATGGGTTTTGAGTACAGATCTGTAATTAACAGCTCTATAATTGACTCATGGAACCACCATCTGTACAATGAACTCCTTTCTGCTCATGTTGGACAAGCATTTCTTTGATCTAGACAGTGTTTGTAATTTCAAATCTATAGTTTTTAAGTGAAAATCCATGTGGCTGAAGAAGATTAAAGTTTCCTCAAGGAGGACACTGCTAACACACACAGTATTTCTGTCTGATTTAAGAGTTTTTAAGGATCTTATACCCTAAAGTGACATGTTGCCTGTCAGGCATGAGACAAATCAAAAGCTGAAGTTCTTTTTTAATTTTTCAGTGGGTCTGTTGTGGATTTTTGTAATTAGCTGATAATCTCTGTGACTGTGAAGCCTTTGGAGATCTTCTGCTGACACTGAGCTCCCTGGGGCTGCTGCAAAGGTGCATTTTGGTTTTTTTTTCCATGGACTTAAAGAGCTGATCCCATCAGGGAAATCCCTGAAACTTGTAAATTAAGGGAAGAAGAATGCATAATTATTTCCTATGATACATTCTCATGCACTGCACAGGGAGACTGTTCAGAGATGCAGCTCTGTCTGCTTCAGTTTTACATCTTTTAACTCCTTTGCCTTTCAGAGATCCGTCTTATCATGAAAATTTATGGGGGGTGAAAAATTTCTCATCTCCCAACCAAACCAAGTAGCTGGAAAGGAGCAGCCAATTAAGATGCAGGATGCTTTGCTCCAAGTGACAGCCCATAAATCACAGCCCGTGGAATATTGCATTTTAATGCACTGCTGAACCCTCGTGTTGGTGTCTCCACAGCCCCAGCATTGCTCAGGGATGAAGTCACTCCTTGAGGGAAGTCTGGGAGGTCACACTGATGCTATAAAAAGGTGTCGGGCCTTTGGTATGTTGTTTGTAAAAGTAAAAGAAACAAAGTTCTGGGCCTCTGCTTGCTCTCACTCTTAAAGGAGGTGTTTAGGAACTTAAAGTGGGTTCTTTTCTCGCTTCTTTTTAATAAATGTGATTTATTGGGAGGCTGGAGGACACTGCTAGCAGAAAGGCTGGTGAGAAAAATTAACAGAAAGCATGACTTGGGGTGAAGCTCAGAGCAAACTCACGAAGTTTGGCAAGGAAACATCAGCAGAACAATGGACTTGGGGACTAAAAAAACCCTCTAGTCAAGCAATACAGTCAAGGAAAACACCCTTCCTTGGTGTTAGAGACACACACACAGGGCCAGATTCACAAGTTTCCCAAAAAAATAAGAGAAGAATGTGCAGAGTAGCAATGAAAAAATTCCCTAAATTTCATTTTATTCCTCTTTACTTTGATCTTCAGTGCACACACCATGAGATCAGGATACAGGGGAAGGGGCAGTTGGAGCAGTCCATGCTGATTCCTCTGAATTCTGAGGTGATTCCCAGAGGAGTTTCAGCTGAACCCATCCTGGATATGGGGGTGATCCCCACAGGAGCTGCTGGGCAGTTCTGGGTGGGGAGACCTGCCCTTGCTTTTTTCTGTGACTCCATCCCTAAATTTTTATGAAGCTGATGGTTTCTTGGAAAAGATGCTCATCTCTGTGAATTCCTGCTCTCTCCCATTCCCTCTGAGCTCTGGTGTCATCTCCATGGATGACATCTCCAGGATTCTCCAGGATGTGACAACTTTGTTTCATTTGTTTCTGAGGGGTCAAGTGCTTACAAGGTGATAAATCAAAGAGAAGGGGAAAAAACCCATCCAAACCCCAACAATGCAGAAAGAAGTGACATTTCTGTGAGTGCCAGCACTTCTTTCCTTCCAGTAAATGAATTCCTTGTGAGTGGCAGGGAGATAGAGGGGACTGTTCCCAATCCAAAGGCCAGAGCATCCTCTGCAGAAAGGGAACCTGGCAGGCTCTGACCTCGGGAGCAACTTCAATCTACCACAGGCTCAGCCATAAATATCTCCACAGGCACCAAGTGCTGCAGAAATCATTTAAAGGAGAAACACGTGCCTTTGAGCTCCTTTCCTTTGTGCTGGGGACAGCTTATGTACTTAAACGTGGGATGATTTACTCCTGTTAACTCCAGAGGGATTGTGAAGATTGGGGAAGTGATCCCAGCCACCAGTGATTGGGTTTGTGGTTCAGGAGAACAGGGGTGGGGGCAGTGTGCAAGCACTGATTTAATATTCCTCTGGATACATCAATGACCTCTAAATGTTAGACACAGGGTGATATATTTGGTAGTGAATCAGGTTTGTCTTAATACCTGTCCAGAGTCTCAAATTCCCCCAGAGCTGGGGACCATCTAACAAACCCCTCCACACCACCCTTTTCCCTGGCTGAATTTCAGCAGGACTCTTGCCCTCATATTTGGAAAGCAGTAGCAGCACATTCTGCCCTGTTACTGCTGAACAGGTCCTCTTGACTTCTCTCCAGGTGCAGAATTATATCCTGCCTTCCAGTGTCCCCCCAGAACTGATGCTCAGCTCCACCTGTGCTCATTTATTATGTTAATTCAGAGCTGAATTTCTTTCCTTTTTTTTTTCCCCCTTCCAGGCTGGCAGCCCTTTGTTTAACATAAAAATACCTCTAATTCTCTTTAATTTATTATACCTAAAAATGGATTAATGACAAGGTAATTTTAGGCTATTTGAGCTTGTTTGACCTCGGTGTGGGAGTTAGTTTGACCTGTATTTGCCTGAAGTTATAATATAATATCCCACACCCTGCAACCCTTCTAAGCATCCTGGAAAATCACGACCCACTATTTGAGAAATAATATCTGGGTTTACACCAGTTTAACCAGGAGAAGAATATTTCACCTACTTTGTTTTCCCATTTCAACACCACTTGGAAGTCCCATAATTAATTAAAGCCACGTCAGAATTTAGGTATCTACCATGAAAATATCAGAAACTGGTTATACTGAGTATAAAAGAAACCTGATTTTGGATAAACCCATTGTAGTGCTTTTTATGAATTCATGACTCCTCCTGCCTTTCTTTTTTAACTCACTCGAGGCAACTTCAGAAGATGAAGTTGGAAGCAGAAGGGAGCCACATTCTCAGATTTCCAGCCAAAAGGGTGCCCTTCTTTTTCATCTCATGTTTATTATTTTACCCCATCAAATAAAAAAATATCAGATACCTCTGTTAGAGTAGAAGCAAAGTGTAGGAGGAACCAAAGGAAAAAGGCTGGAGGCTTCCTCAAGAAAGGAGAAATCTTATTGTTTGCTCCTTATCAACAGAAAGCAATTAAAAGGAGCTGGTCAAAGGAGTAATTAATTCCTCTGTCTGAAACTGTGTCATCTCTCCATGTGATTGGGGAAGGGTGGGATGAAAGGGCTTTGTGTCTCGAGCTGCTGCTCTGTTTTATTTTGTGAGGTTGTTGTGACAACATCCTCCTCCCTCTCTTGCTCGGGGCTCTCCCAGACCTCGCTGTCCCTCAGGGAGAGCCACACGTGGGGTTTGGCACATCTGGGCTTTGTGTGGAGCCAGAAGAAGCCCCTCACCCCCCTGGCAGATGCCAAACCCACGGGTCTGAGCTGAGGTGTGTGGACAGGATGGTGCTTTTCCTCTTTGTTTCCCTTCCCGAGTGAGGAAGGATTACCTTGGCCCGGGAACTGAGCAGGGAGGGAGTGGATGTTTTGTAGTTTTCCTTTGCTGAAAAATGGCCAAAATTAAGCTTTGCCAACAGGCAGGGAGATTGCAGTGCAGGAGCAGAGCAGTGTCTCTGTACCACACATCTATGGATGGCCAGACCCACGTGCATTAAGGGGACTGGCAGTATGGTCTGTACTGCAGGTTTTATAAAGGGTTTTGTCATTTTTTTAATTAATAACCTCATTTGAATGTTCTCCCCTTTTCCCTATGATAATTCAGACTGTGGAAATAACTGGCATAAGGAGCATCTTCATTGCTGTTTTGCTACTCTTACCTTTTGTTTCCCACGTGCTGGGTACCTCAAAGATGCACAGGACAGGGAACAAACCCCCGGAGCTCATGTGCTAAGTGTTGGTTTTTATTGTAATCAGTATTAGTGTTACAAATGCCCCGGTTCCAACCTGCTTGCACCTTTCTCCTGAAGGTGTAAAGAGCTGTGTGGTGGTTCCTGGTGCACTCCCCATGTCCTGCCGTGCCCCAATTGCACTGCCCATTCCATGCTAAGCACACACAGACTTGGCAAAATGGGGATCACTAATCTTTGCTTTTCCTGGTTTTCCTCCAACCACCGTGAGAGGTCAGGGAGAGCTGTGAACTCTTCAAATTATATTCTGAATAGCTTCACTTTTGCCCTTTGTGTTCATTTGCACTAATCAGTCTCTTCCCTGTTATCTCTGGGTGAGTCACTCTCAGCTTCCCCACTCCACTTGTGGAGTTTGCACAGCGTGGTCGATTATGACCCAGTTTGGGTAATTTGTCCTCGTAATGATTCATTTATCACCATCCAGAACCCACTTCAGCAAAACACTTTAAATGTGCTTTCAAATGCTGTACTTACAAAGAATTAAAATAAGCACTTGCTGGAACGGTCTGGAGGTGGAGAAGTTGCATGTGATCACGCTTTCCCTCGCTGATAGTGCTGACAAACGTTCCCACCTTGCAGCATTTTGCAAAAAGTAACAATTGGAGATAAATAATTTTGATAAGCAGAATCAAATAACAGCAGCGTGTCATTCCTGATTGGTTTTGACGCTGTGCTAACATCCATCTTCCCCAAACTGCTGCACTGACACAAGGCTCTCCTGCTGGAATCTGCCTCTAAATTATAAAGCTGTCCAAAACGTACAAAAAGATTTATTTCAATTCCGAGATCATTGATTTGCAAGAGAACAACGGAGGAAATCAGGGTATTTGGTGGAAACCTTCCAAGCACATTTATGGAATCGATTCCTTTGCAACCAAATGCAGAAGAAATATTAAGTAGAGTTGCTTCAATTTGAATGCTGCTGCACGTGGCCAATAGCTCTGCAGCCAGTACAGCTGGGTTTATATATATATATATATATATATATATATAAACACACACAAACATATAGATATAAAAGCCTTTACCAGCTGAGTCGTGACAGTGGAAAATTCTACCTGGGTCTGAGCAATGTTCTTACATCATCACTAAAACTCTCCTCTCTGTTTTTATTTAAAACACATGGAAAATTAAATCCTGACTGGATAGGTTGGGGAAAGTTTTAATGTGTGAACATGTTGACTCTGAGTGCTACTAAATGCTTTGTTTAATTTGCATTTGTGAGAAAATATTGCCATTAAAGCAGCAGCAGAGCATGAGCAGTGGTACTGTGTAGAGTTCCAGGACAGGACTTTTACACCTTATTAGCACTGCAGTAAGGGAAAAACACTTTAAAAGGCATTAAGGGGAGGGAAAAAAGTCATTAAAAACATATTTGTCAGCTTCCAGAGATGCTAATGAAGAGGAACATAATGATATTAACAGCTTGAGATCATCTTCTTTTCCAGGGAAAACTTAAACCTCACACACTTCTTTCATCTTGGTGGGGAAATACTAATGAAGCCTCTTCCCAGGACAGGGAGCGATTTGGGGTTTTAAGATGTGGCCAAAAAAAAAGCCTTAGGTGTGCAGTTCTCCTTTAGATTTATTTATATTTAAATTATAATTATCTATTTTTAAAAAAATAAATAAAAACCATTAGAAAGAGTGACACGAGGAGGCTGTGGAAAAAGCTGAATAATGGAGGTCTTACACCTAAATGTGGAGATCTTATACCTAAATGTTATTTTTTGGTGGTGGTGGTGGCAGTGCTGTGCATGTCACATGAAGAGGGAAACCCATGAGAAGGTGTGTGAGACTCTCACAGCAAACGTTTCTAAGGCAGAGAAGCAATTTTGGGGGGGGGAGGGAGGTTGTTTTTGCTTTTCATTAACCTAATCTCATCAGTGTTTAATAGCAAAAACACGATAAACCTCGTGTTCTTTTCATTACAGAAGCCTGTATCTTGTTCTTCCCGTGCTATCTGCTGGCTTTATTAAAGAGTTTATCATTTCGACTCCTCATGCAAATCACAGAGGGATTGGAAGGATTTGATTTGAGCTGAAAAAATGTGTTTAGGTGAATCCAGTGGAATCGTGCACCGTAATTGGCACCTAAATATGCTTGGGGCAGATGGTGCCGTAGATTGTGCCAGCAAATTACTTCTTGACCATGGCTACTTTTCTGCTGTGTGTTATTCTGTAGATTTAAATCTAACCTTTTTTCTTGTCAGAATACCAGTGGAAGTATTTTGAAGTGTGATTTTAAACTACTTAGTTCTAAAGCTATTAATACAGAGAAATGAATGGAAATCACAACAGATATAAATTTATAAGGTGTCCTTGCCTCAGTGTAAAAGCAATATCCAAAAGAAATGTACTGAGAACTACAACTGGGACAGTTTTCCCATTTGTACTGGAGGAAGAACAAGGGTTGAGTGCTAAAAATTTATGCAAGCAGACAACCCAAAGTGAGGTGAGCTTTTAAAGGGAGGGAACTTTCCAGTGCACTGATAGAGCCTACAAATGCACTTATCTTGCCTTTTTCTCACATTAGCTTCATAACCTCTGATGATAACTTAGTGACCATCAGCAAAAGGGCCCTTTTCATCAGAAACATGAAGAATACGTGTATTCTGACTAGACTGTGGAAATGTGATGTTTAAAATACTGCACAGAGATACCCCGTGTGGGATTGCGTTCTCTGTGTGAGCACAGCATTGCCAGCTCCACACTTTCCAATCCTGGGATGATCCAAACAGTGCCTCCCACTTCCCTGAGAGTGTCTTAAAGTTGTCTTTGCAACGTGGTTAAAATACACACTTTGATTCTCACGGTGGTGTTTTCAGGCTGAGCTCAGCTGCCATTAAGTCTCGGCTTTCCAAAAGCAAAGCGGAGCTGTTCGAGCTGTGGCACGTTTCCAAGAGATGGGCTCTGAGAAAATAAAGAGCTGCTTAGGAGTGAAATAAAGTCACAGTTGCCGTCAGCTACAATCAGAAAAGAAACATTGCAAAGGGTGGTTAAAAGGGAGGAGGAGGAGCCTCCTGGTCACCTCGTCTGGGCTTGCTGTTGTTTGTCTGCTGTGCCACCAGTAAATCAGGAGTAGCACCAACGAAACAAGTCGACTGAGCCCCACAGATATGAAGCACTCAGCAAGGGAAAATCGAACTGCAGTGCTATGTGAATCACTGCTCGCCCTGTGATTCTCTCTCTGTGTTGTTGGTTTTTTTCTCTGTGTGTGTTTTATGAGCTGTTTTTCAGTTGCCCTCTTGGCCAAGCTGATTCTCTTGCAGAATTGCAGGAGCAGTTGCTCCAGCTGAGGCTGTTGTAGAGACCTGCCACGGCAGCTCTCCATAACCTAATTAGGAGCCAGCTGCAGGTCCAGCACCCCTGGGATGTCCAGAGAAACCTCCCAAAATGCAGTCCTTTATACTCTTTGCTTTTCACTGGCTGCCTTTGATTTCCCCCCATATCAGGCTGAACAAACACGTTTTAACTCCAGCTATCAATAAGCGTCTGAAGGTTTTCCTAGCTCGGGATTTACTGGGGGAGGAATTTGGAGTTAATGGCCCTGTATTCGATGCCGTTGCTAAGAAACCCTGGCTCGGCTCTGTAATGTCCCTTTGCAGTTTGGCGAGTTCCTCCCTGATGGAAACGCTCGCGTTTCAGCCTCTTGGCTTGTCCAGAGCAGGGTGTGCTCCTCTCACAGCTTGCCTGGCTCAGCCCTCGACAAAATGAAACGGGAAGCCAATTTTCCCTTATTTTCTACCCACCTTAGCCCTTGGTTTCTGAAGTCATGAACCCCTTTTGCACTTTCCTGCAGACAATTATGTGTTTGCTGTCTGGGACTCAGCGGTGCCGCGGTGGCTTGTGGCAGTGAGCTGATTTCTGGTCTGGTGCTGCACGTCTTGGAGCTTGGAGGCAGATCCTGTCACCTGGCAAGAGACAGAGGGGCAATTTAAAAGCATAACCCATCTGTTTTACACTGGTAATGTGCAGGTTTCTCGTTGCCATGGCAAACCTGGAATGAAGAGCAGTGAGCAATGTTCAGGTGAGGGAAGGATGCCTTGGCAGGGTGGCAGGTTTGGGGTCCTTTTCTTTTTAATGGGCTGCAGAAATCCATAGGGATGAAACCAGGGACTTTCCTGGAGCCACTGCCATCTGTTGGTCTGAGATTTGTCTGGGAGAGCCAAGGAACCCTGCAATGAGTCCTTTATAAGCTTGATGAGGCCTCATTTATCCAATGCCTGCTCTGGCTTTGACACTGGGCAAGCAATGTAGTTCCTCTGACTCCCCATTATTTCTGATATGTGGGTGGAAGGAAAATGCTGGAAGCTGGAGATGAAGATGAGGTTTCTAAAGATTACCTTTCTACTAAGAAAGACCTTTCTAAGTAGAAAGACTCTTTGAAAGACTACTTAAAAGCCTTTACTACTTAAAAAGGTCTTTCCTATGCTCATGCTTCCCAATGCTCCACCCTTCCCATGGGTGTCTGGAGCCCAGTGCTTCACTCAGCCATTACTGACTCAACCCGGGTCAGGTTGGCCTTCTTTGAGCCTGAAATCATTGTGAGACATTGAGAAAAGGCAATTCAGAGAGGAGACACCTCATTCTGATATGCTGGCATTGATAAGGATCAAGTCCACCAAAGACCTTGAAGTTACTCTGGTGAGAGCAGAGGTGGCCTCTCTGCAGCTGGAGTCATTCAGGAGGTTGTTTCTTATTTATACACCACAATATTTTTCATTGGTGTTGAAATTGAGCAGATTTGGTGCTGATCTCCCCCTGACTTTATAAGAAATAGAGTAAATAAAACTCTTGCACTGTGTGGTCTCAGCTCACCCTCTGCATCTTCTAAGAACGCCCTCAATCTGCCACCAAAATTAGTTGATGGAGCTGTATCATTTTTCTCTCTTCTGTCTTTGGCCATAATTAACAAGGACACTTTCTGTCAATCAAGTGTCAAAATGAAATGCTTTCCCTTCATCCATCAAGTGCTTGCACTGCAGAGAATGGTTGTTCCCTTGGGCAGCTGCCGGGGAGCAGAGCCATGGGCTGGGTTATTAACAGGCAGAATTAACTTTTCATGTTAACGTTGTTGTTTACACTTGTTCAAGAGCCTTGGGAAGATGAAAGGCTCTCAGAAACTCTCAGGCATTCCCACTGTCACCAGGGGAAAGGCACTTGGAGCTAAAGCTGCTCAACATCTGAGCAGTGATGTGTTGATCAGCCTCGGGGGTTTGTCAGCACAGTCAGGGCAGGGTGATGTGACAGCAGGTCAATGTGTCTCATTTTGAGGCCTCTCCCACCTCTCAAGGGCTGGGCACTCAGGATTGCTGCCCTCCTTGACCTGCACCTTCAGGAGTATTCAGGCTCCATCCTCAAAACCAACTTAGATGCCAAAATGCCTCAGTTGCATCAGGAGCTGTGGGTGTGTTTGGAAACAACACGGGTCTCTGAGTCACTTCAGGGGCGTTTGACCATTTTAATCAAAACCTTTTCTGTTTACCTAGTGTTGCATGCTATGGAGAAGAGGGAAACATTTTAGGATCTCCTGCTCTGTTGTGTTATGGTCTCACCTGCCTTGCTGGGGCACTGCAGTGATCTCGTGGCTTCAGGCTGAGCTCCTTGCTTGGGCTTGGCTCAGGAATGTGCATGTTGGAAAAATCCCAGTCTTTCCAAGTTCTGCCTGCAAAGTGCTGCTTCCCCAGTCCCATACTGGTGACAGTTACTCCTCTTGTCCTTTATTAAAGTTTCATTTCGCTGCTTTGCCAAACACTCCAGCTGCAAAGGCTGCAGATGAAAGTGAGGAAAGGAGGTTAATGCAATATATGTTATCCCTGTCTACAGGGATATTTGGGTTTTTCACTGCTTTCAAATTGCTGAAATAAATGCCACCAGCAACGTTTACAGATGCAGAGTGAGTAATTTAAATAGAAAATCGGTTGGTCATGAAGTCAAGGTTCAAAGCTGAATCACAAATCCTAGGAAAATCAAATCAAAGAAGACATTGTCTTCTGCAGGGAGAGAAATTTAGAAACAAATTATTTTCCCTCTGGTCACCAAGAAAAATGCAGTTAAGTCTCAAATTTTACTACCTGAAAAAAAATTGAGGAGGTGCTGCCTCCCCACTGCACATCCCACTGGATGCAACTGCTAAAAGCACCTTAACAGGAGCATCTAGAAAACCTAATAAATAAAAAAATAAAGATTCCAGCTGAGACAAACATTTGAATACTCTGTAATTAGGATTGAATGCTCTTCTTGTTCCTTTTTTTTTTTTCTTCTGGAAAAGTCGTAATTTTGACAAGTGATTGTGCTCAGGTAGAATGAAAACAACACAACAGAAAAGAAATGGGAAGTGCCCACGGAGTTCTGTTAAAATGCCATCCTGAAAAACGGAGGAGGATGTGCTTAAACATCATCAGGACTTGCATGTTTTCTAAATGAAACCTTCCAATTGACTTCCCTTTAAAAACTTGTGTTTTTTTCCAGTGAAATAAAAGGAACCCAGAAGAGTTTGACACATTTCCTGTGTGGGCACTTTCCCAGGTGCCACATCCACGTGTTTTATGAATATTTCCAGGGGTGATGATTCCACTGCTTCCCTGGGCAGCCTGTTCCAGTGCCTGACCACCCTTTATGTGAAGAAATTTTTCCTATTATCTGATCTAAACCTCTCCTGGCACAACTTCTAAACCTGCTGCTTGGATTACCTGTTCTTACTTACAGGGAATGTTAAGTCTGAAGCTGTAGATACAGACAGAGTTGATCACAGGATAATATTCTTTACAAAAAAAAGTGTTTCGTTACATTTTATAGATGTAGTTTACAGAAATAGCAAGTTTAAATACTGGTCTGAAATATCTGCTTTGTTTTAGAAGGAGTTTATTCAGTTCTGTGCCAACAAAAATAAATGAAGAAGTGTCTTGAATGTGAAGCTTTTGCTCCAAAGATATAATCATGGCAGGGTTATTAAATAGTCTCATTTTAACTTTATTTTCTAGATGGTTGTTTTTATTCCACAGAAATAGGGTTGGGGATATTGGTACAAGTCAAAATTGGGCAGGAATGACGAAATTGCATAAATTACAAATAATCCAAGATATCCAGGGCATTGTACATCCATAGGTGTTGAGTTGAAGAGCTTAAATGAATAAAAAGAGGTCTGGATTTCTCAGTCTTCAGAAGGAATTAATGCTGTTTCTGCACATGGTGGATCAATGGGTCAGGGATGAGAGGGAAATGCAGGAGTACAACAATTATCCACGAGGAGCTGAGCACATGGGGGCTCCTGTGGCAGTGTCAGTGCAGATGGAGCATCTGGTGTGGTCCTCAGCATCACCTTTATCTGCTGCAGGAACCAAATCCCCCTCCCAGGCTCCCTGAGACAGCTGGGTTTGTGCAAGTGCTTGATAAAACTTGACCCTCTGATCCTCCATCCTCAGCTGAGCTTTATCAACCTGTGTTTGCACTGTTTGAATTTCAGCTCTTTCTAATGCTCTGCCAATAGAGGTTTGGGGTTTTTTTTTTTAAGATAGAATTGCTAAGCCCAGCGTTTTGTTAGTGTCACATCTAAGGCTTTGAGCAGCAGAGCTGCTCGAGAAGGGAACTCCCAGGGAAATTTAAATACTTGCTTCAACAATACTCTACATCCCTTCTTTTATCCACAGACAACAAATCAAGGCACATGCAGAGAAAGATTTGCAGGTTGCCAGGTTTTCATGACTTTATTGTGAGTCACATAATCATTGGCATTTTTCTTATGTGACAAATCTGTTCAGTGTTCTGGCTTTGGTTTGTTTGTTTGTTGGTTGGTTTTGGTTTTGTTTTTTTTTTTAAGTTTCTACTATTTCCCGTTAAAAGAAGTGTCATCTCTTGGGTGAAACAAAGACCTCAAGAGCTGATGTGAACAAACCTAGTTTGGTTGATTTTTGCATCTTGTTTTTCAAGCCTCTTTCAGGGCTTCTGGTGACCCTCTCTCATTATTGCAACCCCAGCAGATTGGCAAGACACTGTTAATTGGTCTCTCAACACTCTCAACAACACATAAAGCTTCAGTCTCTTCCAGATGTTTGGTGGGAATCAAACCAAGCCCAGTTGTCTTGTAACACCTTAAGTTCATTCAAACCCCAGGAAAGCCTGTGATTTGTGAAATCCCCTTCAAGGAAGAGTTTTCTTCCACCTTTGACACCAAGGAGATGGAACATCCTGTTTGCACCAGGAGCTGTTTGTTAAACCAGAACAGCTCCTAATTCGTAGCTGAGCAGCAGGGAAAAGCCAAACAAGTCCCTCAGCAGTGGTGGAATCCCACCTTTATGGTTTATAATATTTCCATGGGGTACAAAATGTGTGTTTACAGATGGGAAGCCGGAGTGTTCAGGGTTTAGGTGACCCATCCAAGATCCTGGAGGCAATTTTGGGCGAAGCAGGAACCGGTCCTCCTGTACACCCCATCCAAGACCCTAAATTCAAGCACAGATGGGCATCACTGCTCTGGAGGCAGCTCACAGCAGCTGAGGATGTCTGGCCCATGATGTGTTGGCACACGGAATTCCTCTTGTTCCCTTCCTTTTTTGTCTAAATAAAGTAGCTATTGTTTGTGGACTATAAGAGTTGCACAATCAGCTAAAGAGGCAACAAATAAATGATTACCCAACAGAAAGGAGAGAGCAGCAGCTGCAGAGCCGGGTGTCACCGGGCTGTGGCCGCCTCTGGAAAGGCTTCCTGGGCTCTTGGCAAGAGTCAGTGGAGTTTGTCTTGCAGGAGTTGGATTTGCTGGTTTGGAGCCGTGCCTGCCGTGTTTCTCAAAGTTTGACATTGTTCCTGGCCTGGCAGTTTGCAGCTCTCTGGGGAATTAAGCATCTCCGATATTTCTGTAAACAACAATAGCCCAGCCATGAAGGTTGGAGTCTGGTTTGCTGCAGGAGTCGTGGGCTCTTTTGGCTCAAAGCACTGCTGGAAGTAGCAGGACCCCATTGCAGCTCTTTATTCTCTGCTCCAAATCCATGTCCCCATCATAAACCCCAAATTATATTAATTTGGGGTTTTTCTTTTAGGTTAAGTGGGTTTTTAATTTTTATTTTATTATTTATTAATTTAACTAACACAACTGGGGTGAATAGGCAAGTTTTCAGGGATGGGATCACTTCTTGACACTCAATGACATTCTTGTAGCTCTAGTGAGATTTTACCCAAAGAGAACAATATTTTTTTTTTTTCTAAATGATCCCTGACAGTATTTTAGTGAAAGTAAACACTGAGCCTTTTGATTTTTAAAATTTTGGCCAAATCATAGTGAACTTCATCTCGCTACTGTGAGGCATTAACTGTGATTTAGAGCTGAAGGAACTGAGGCAAAGAAGAAAAGTCCTTTCTGAAGGGCTGATAAAAAAAAGCTCAGAAAGACAAAGCAAAATACAACAGCTCCTCTTTCCTTCTCAGTTCAGGCATATCTTGGATACATAAACTGGAGTTTTTGAGCAGCAGGTGGTTTCCCCAAGGAGAATATGGACATCTGTCCTTGTAAATGGGTCTGAAACTCCCATCCTTTTCCTGCTCAAATATGAGCTTTTAAATTCAACAGGAGTGTGGAGAAAAATTAAAGAATTTATTTCTGTGTTGCTGGATTCAAAACACACCTGTGTTCTTGAGGACAGTATAAACTTGACATTGTAATTGAAATGGTTTAAAATCCAACTTCGAAAGAAGCTTCTGCACCATAAAAGAGATGTCAGTGAAAAACTTTGATTATTAAAAGGATCTCCACTTCTCGATGGCGTTTTCTTATCCAGAAAGGTCAGATTTGTAAAGAGGACCTAATGGCTGAAAAAATGACCGACTTTACTGCTGAGCATGTTTTCCTCTGGAACTCTGGTGCCATTTATTGGTCTGGTGGCTTCTTTTTTTCATTTGGGAAGCTCTGAAGGCAGCTCTTTGCCAGTTATACACAAAGCATTTAGAGCCCAGAGAGGCCAGCTCGTTAGTAATTACTGTAATGAGTTCTTCACAGTGTTTCTTGAAAGGTGATTGAGCCCCTAATGCAGACACCACATATTTTTTTCTTCACTTAATGGTGTGGTAAATTATTCCTGCGAGGGGACTCATTGAATGCCTCCTTTGAAACGAGTTAAAGACCAGAAAGGAAAGAAAAGGCTGTAGGTCTCTTCTTAGCAATAACAGGAGGAAATATTTCTGGAGCAGTTCAGATGGAGACCTTCCCGGTGTTCCTGCAGGGGAGTGGAAAGTTGTGTCGTGTCGACAGCGACTGACACAAACACGTGGATGGGGCAGGTGGTTTCGAGGTGGATTTTCCAGCTGCAAAGTTGCAGGACAGGCTGGGAAAAGGAAAATCAGCTCAGTTTGCTCGGAGCTTCTGCCTCGTGATCCAGATGTCCATGAGCTTTGCAGATCAGCTTCTCAGCTGGTTGGAGGTGAGGTGTTAAACCCCATGAGAGAGGGGAACAGGTTGGATATTAGGATAAATTTCTTCACTGGAAGAGTGGTTCAACATTGGAAAGGGTTCCCCAGGGAAGTTGTGGACTCACCATCCCTGGAAGTGTTCAAAAAATGAGTAGAAGTTGTGCTTTGTGATGTGGTTCAGTGGACACAGTGATATTTGGTTCAAGTTTGGACTTGATGATCTTGAAGGTCTTTTCCAACCTCAATGATTCTATGGTTCTATGAGCCTGGCTTTTACAAAGGGAGATTTCTCTGATTGCTGAGTGAATAAATTAATTTGTCTAAATGCAACTAGCAAATGCTACAGTGGGAAAGGCTTCCTAACCAGAATCATCAATCAGGCAAAAATAAACTGTTGTGTGCATTGCATGTCCTCTTTTTTTGGACCCAACAAGAGACCCATCAGACAACCCCAACAATAAAAATAAGACTGTGTTTTATTTATGATTTAGCTCCCAGTATGCTGGAGAGGGATGTTTTACAAGGGCCTGGAGTGACAGGACACAGGGAATTGCTTCACACTGCCAGAGGGCAGGGATAGATGGGATGTAGGAAAGGAATTCTTCCCTGTGAGGGTGGGGAGGCCCTGGCACAGGGTGCCCAGAGAAGCTGTGGCTGCCCCTGGATCCCTGGAAGTGTCCAAGGCCAGGTTGGACAGGGCTTGGAGCAACCTGGGCTGGTGGAAGGTGTCCCTGCCCATGGCAGGGGGTGGGACTGGATGATCTTTAAGATCTCTTCCAATCCAAACCATTTTATGATTCCATAACGTGGGAGATGCTGAAAGGCATTTGGGTGTTTCAGGAGCCCCACATGTTACCAAACCCTGTGCCTGCCTCTGGTGGGGCAGTGCAGAGAACATGAGGAGAGCTCGTACGGGGGAGGCCTGAAGTGCTCGGAGTAGTTTATTTTTCCTCACTGCAAAACCAACCCCAGCAGATGTTATTTGAGAAGCTCCTTGGTCACACAAAGCCATAATGAATTGCACCATTTGCCCACACACATCATTGTCTCTGCAGACCCTCGTTAGCCAGCCAGGTTCCCTGGCATCCTTTGGGATGGGTTTTCAGAGGATCTGTGCCCGCAGAGCAGTTTTTTGGCTTTGCTCTCCGTGGGAGCAGATGTGGCGAGTGCTGACCACTCACAAAGAAGTCCCACTTAAATGTCCTCTCTATTTCTATGCAGCAGAGTCAGGAGTTGAGCCCAGGAATCCTTGTGCAGCCTCCCTTGATAAAATTATATCATGTCCGTCCTCTTTCATTTAGTCACTCCTGCTGGCGAGACTTAATTTTAGACTCTGCTGGCTTTTGTCAGTAGATCTCAGGATATATTATCTATGCTTTATTTTATTTTGTGCTCATCTGGGCAGTATCTGGAGTGTATAAAATGGGGTCTCCTGGAACAACTTTATTGCTTCAGCCTCTTCCTTGAATGAGTTTTTGGCGCGAGTATAATTTTTCCCTCGTCTCCGACGAAAAGCAATTTCCTTTCTCCCCTGCACGTCCTTCAGGCTCTGGTGATTCTGCCCTGCAAAAAAACCAACTTTGTTGACCCATTCTCTCTCCTGGGGGTGGCAAATGCTCCTCACCTGACCACACCAGCACAGCACATCATCTTGGAGAGCAGCAGGGAGAGCCGCCACCTCCCAGAGAGATTATTTGCTCTCCTCTCGTAGGTGACGTCAAAGCACTAACAGAGGGTTGTTACGGTTCCTTCACCCCTTGAAATTGTTCCTTGCAGTGAGGAAATGGTGAAATTGGAATGGGAGAAGCTGGGGTGCTGACAGGACTTTGATAGTCGTAATTTTTATTTAGCTGGTTGTCTTGCTTGCAGAGTCAGTGATGTGTTACCAACCTCGAACCAAGAGGAATGATACAAGGAGGGAAAAGTGTCATCCTCATTTTTTATTTTTTTCTGGTTTGTTTGTTGTTTTTTTTTCTTTTCAGGGGATCAAGAAGGATCTTTTAATCTCCAATGAACACACCTGTGTTTATATCTGAGGTCCATAATTTTTTTTTCTTTAAAAAGGAGTCTTATCTATTTGTCTGGGTTAGTGAAAGTGCTGCTCAGCAGAAATGTTTGAGCTGTAATGTTGTGAGGGATGGAGGGTTTGCCTCATTATCCTTCTCCTTTAGATTTTTAGAGGGCAAAAGGCAGGAAATTTCTCTTGATTTAGATGAGAAATATAAAATTTCTTCTGCTTATGAGAAGGGCCCTTTGGAAGCAGTTTTGCAGACTGACACAGGACTTCCAGAAAGCAGTGTCAGGAATGGTTTGGTCTTTCAGCTTTCTTTGTTTTCACTTTGTGTGTAGGCTGGAGGTTTGGAAATGCTTCTTTTACTTTCATGAGGAAGACTCAGAGGATTTTATTTTCCAATACAGTTTCCATTGTGTTCATGGGAAAAGATTTGTTTTGCTAAACAGAGTTTAAACACAACCCCGTGGCAGATCCCTATAAAAATCAGCTCAAGTCAATACTGATCTGCTTTTCCCACATTCTTACTGGGAAATATTTCTTCTAATTTCCCTGGCAACTCTCTGAACCTAGAGAATGAAAAATGAGAGAAGCATTTGCCCCCCCTGAGCTTCATGTGCCACATGTTCCTCCAACAGAGCAAAGAGTGAGAGCAAATCCAAAGAGTAAGGGAGGAAATATTGGAGAATGTAGAGCTCTTTTCTCAGATAAGGAGGTTGGAATAACTTAGGATAATGTAATTTAGTTTGTTTTGAATTACTTTAAAATCAGAAAGCCTGGGAGAAAGGCTCCATGTACCAGTCAGTGTAAATCTGGAAGGTGGCCATCAGCTCGAGGAGGAGAACTCTGCTATACATTTGTATTACTGGAAGCAGATGTGGGCTTAGGGCTCCAGCCAAAATTTCAGAGTATAAAAAGAATGATCTGTCCTCAATTCTTTGTTGGTCAGAGAGGGTGGGATGAATCAATACTTGTGCATTAGTGCTGGGAATGTGGCTTTCAGGGCTGATGTGTCTGACAGAGATGCTGGTTCAGTCCAGGAGTGATAAGAAAATCAAACCCACTGCTGCCTGCGTGCAGCCAGGTACCTGCTGCTCTCCTGGGGAAAGAAAACCTGCAGCTTCCTGGGGCTCAGCAGTGTTGGTTGGTGGGAGGGCATATGATTACAAAATGATTTTTATGGTTACTTGGAGAAGCTCAGCTGCACGTGGTTTCAATCCCCTTTACGCTGCTCCCCAAAAATCCATGTCCTCTGCAGAGCATCACCCTGGGACACCTCAGCTTCACGTGCACTGACCCATAAGCAGGAGATATTTGGCTCACAAGCAGGAGGGTGGCCTGGCTTGTGATGTAGAACACTGTGATGTACAGGAGTCTCACCCATCAGCCAAATTATTATGCCACTGGCACAGGCTGCCCAGAGAAGCTGTGGCTGCCCCATCCCTGGAATTGTCCAAGGCCAGGTTGGACAGGGCTTGGAGCAACCTGGGCCAGTGAAAGATGTCCCTGGCCATGGCAGGGGGGTGGAATGGGTTGAGCTTTAAGGTCCCTTCCAACCCAAACCATTCCATGATTCATGGTATGATTTATGGTGTGGTTGAAAATGGACCCATCCATCAGGGTGAGCTTCCAACACCTTTTCTATTAGTGAGGAGGTACATGAACACCCTGCATGTGAGGAATCCCCCCAGTCCCCCCCAGACCCTCACCAAGATATTGTAAGGCACAGATTTGATTTTATTGTTTTAAATAAAAGATAAACCCTCTCAGTAAGGAGGATTCAGCTCTTTCCCTCCTGAATTTTGGAGACATACCTGTGATTTGTTATGGCTCTTTTGTCTGGGGAAGATTTGTTCCTCAACAAGCAGTTTCTGGCTAATCTTTACTACTTCAAATTTTGTTCTAAGATCTTCTTTAGACAGAACTAGGTCGAGTATATTGCAGTTGCCTTGTGTTCTTAAAATCACTTTGTCAGAGACTCCTAAATAACACATTGCCTTATTCATAAACAGCCTGAGCAAGCCAGGATTTGCAGGATGTTCAGTGTGTGACAGTGATGTGTTACTCTGAGCCACGAGATTATCAAAGGGTTCCACTGCCTGAGCCACCAGCAGAGAGAAAATATGATCAAGAATTATTTGAGCCTCATTTATTTAATGATCCGACAGTAAAAATGAAACCTCCAAACTTGTGAGGGTTGAAAAGCAAATTGCAGGGAAGGTTTTTTCAAATCTGTAGAAACCCAAAGCTCTTCACTGGGCAGAAATAAATTTGGGCACGGGTTCATATATAAATTGCAGCTTCATAAAGTGTATGATATTGCAGGGGGATTTCTATGAGCCATGGATGTGGTGATTTCTGATGTGCATGACTGGGAGCAGAATCTCACATATAGTACCTGGGGTTTGACCACATGAAGGGGAATTTAAAAGATTAACAGTAATTCAAATACTGATAATCATGAAGGAAGAAAATGAGCAATATTTTAGTTGTTGGTCTTGCTCACTCCTACCCTAGCTAATAAAAAGCCAATTTTTCCAGCTTCTACCTTTCATGTAGTCTGAAGTTCTGGGTCCCTGCACATCAGAAGGAGCAGCTCTATGGGCTGAAAGTAGAGAGACTGACTCTTAAAAATAATTTTCTTATTTTTACTCTAGCCATGACCTGTTACTTGAGCTTAGAAACATCACCAGAGAATCCTAGAACGGTTTGGGTTGGAAGGGACCTTAAAGATCATCTCATTCCAACACCCCCCTGCCATGAGCAGGGACACTTCCCACTAGACCAGGGTGCTCAGGGCCTCACCCACTGGTCTTTATGATGCCTTGGCTGGTCCTGTCAGGAGAGAGGCCAAGGGAGACAATGGGGATCAAATTCCAGCTACACTTTCTCATCTCAAACTGAGAAAACTATGTCAGCCCCCTCCAGCATGGTTTCACTCCTCTTTTGCTCTCCCTCTCTGTCTCCACAGCCGTTGAGTCGCTGCATTCCTTGAACGACCAGATCTCCCATTTTATTGTCAACAAGTCAAAAACGCTGGATGAGGAGGAAGAAGCCTTTTTGCCCAGTGAGAAGGAATCTCTGAAAAGTGCCATGATGCTGATGAGGCACCTCCTGATGGATGCACAGGTAAGGAATCAGTAAGCTCCCATCTGTTAGGATACGAGGAGGGCACATTGCAGGGATGCAGGGGAGTACATCATCTTTGTATGTGGTTTCAACAGTGGAGAACATTAGTCCCTGACACTTCTTTAGAACTGATTTTGGCTTCTGAAATCTGCAGCTGTGGGAAGGACATCTCGTTGCACGGAGTGTGCAGCTTGTGCTGGGGCTGAGTCTCAAATTTAGGGCTGAAAATCGCTCTTAATTTCAGGAGAAGATACAGCAATGTGCCCATTGATGGGAATACAGCAATAACCCCATTGAGGGAATCCAGCGTCAGCACTAGCTGACTAGAAAATCATTTCTCCACTAAGCATCTGTGCTGAATGCCAGTTTTAGAAGTGCCAGACTCATAACTGAGCTGTTGGTTTAGCCAAGCTCCAAAGTGCCAGTTAGAAGTCATGAAATGATGTGCAGATGTTTCTTTGTGCCTTTGCTGCTTCGACATAAAATCTCTCTCGCTGTAGCTTTGCTGCGTTGCAGCGTTTCCTTCAGCCTGTAAAAAACACTCTTTGAAACATTCATTATATTTATCTTTTTATATTCTCTTCTGGTCTTTTTTTGCAAAGCCTGGATGGAAAATGGCAGCTTGTATGAGAGGGTTGTTTTAGAAACGGGGTGATCTCCTCTCCCTTCTCTGGCAAGGCCTAAAATCAGGCAAAGGAGGCCTGAGGTTGTCCTGAGCTCTCCAGGACTGGGGATTGCCTGTTTTGTTCCCATAGGAGCCTGGTGGTTATCTTCTCTGAAAACCTTTGGTCCTAATTACTTTGGCTAACAGGGATTGTGGTGCATGTGGGAAGTGCCTGGGAATCCCTGCTGTTAGTGAGACACGTTTTTATGTTCTCATTTTTGGACAGGGAGTCAGTCCAGGCTTTGGGGTCTGTGGGACTGCACAGGGAGCAAAGCATGACAGCTGTGCTCAGGATTTCATGTCTGTGATGGTGGTGTTGGTCTCATTTTGGTGCATCTTAAGCCAATTATGCTCCATTTACCCCAAACTAATGGAGAACACGAAGGGATAGGTTGTGCATTTGGATTTGCTCCCACAGTCAGTGCTGCAGGTGGGAATAGAATCATATAATCATGGAATGGTTTGGGTTGGAAGGGACCTTAAAAGCTCATCTCCTTCCACCCCCTGCCATGGGCAGGGACATCTTCCACTAGATCAGGTTGCTCCAAGCCCCCTCCAATCTACCCTTGGACACTTCCACAAATTTGGAATAGCCAGGCATGAGAGAAGGCAGATTAAAATAAATATGGGGCAAAAAGGTACCTGTTGATAATCCCCTCGTGCAGGAGTTCTTTTTTTAGCACCTGAGAATTGCTCTCCTACTTATCAGCTGTCCTGAATGCATATTAATAGGTGCCTGTGATAGCATCTCCTAATCAGTCTCTCTAATAACAATGGGGAAATGTCAAGTACTCCTGCATCCTCGTGATGCTCCTGGAACCCTTCCCAGAAAGGACAGGATGTTTTTTTGTCTGGGATTTTCAGGTTGAAAGAATGACAAGGTGGGAAGTGGTAGTGGTGAGTAAAAGGATGGAACTAAACATGTGATAACATCCAGTAAAAAAAAAAACAAACAAAAAACAACAAAACCCAATAAAATAAATCCCCTGAGGAATGAAAGAAACATGAGTCTGGCAGGAATATCAACAGGAATATCCCCTCCAATGTGTGCATATAAATCCATGCTAACCCTGACTGCAGAGTGCCCTATGGCTGTAATCACACAGGAGGAAAAAATATCACCAATGCAATTATTTCCCTTCCCTTCCCTGCTCTCTTTGCTTCCCAGCTAGTGGTTTTAGGGGAAGATGGAGCCCTGCAGCTCTGAATGGTATTGATTGTGTGAGGCTCTGTACAAAGATAAGCTGAAATCCAGCGTGGCCCTTTCACTCCCCTCTCTTGGCATGGACCTGATTTTAACTGGTAAATAATTTGAGGGAAAGAACATCCAAAGTGAAACTTTGGGTAGAAATCAGTTGGACTGCTAACCCAGCAGGAGTGACTGGTCAGAGGGGACAGTTAATGGGCATTTCTCACTTCCCTGCCATTATTAATCCACTTTGCAGAGGCAGGGGTGGTGTGGGGATGATGCCTCGTGCCTGCTGCCCTTCTGTCACGGAGAGAAATTGGAGACATTTTTAGAACTCTGCCTGGACACACACCAGGAGATGTGGCTGAAGCAAAGGATCCTCCACGGATCTAACTTTGATCTTGAGTCATTTCTTTGGCTTAAGATGAATCACGAAACCAATCAACACAGTTTTCCACTTTGGAAAATGCTCTGTGAGGGTTTTCAGTGGAGGCATCGCTGGGACCATGAGCATGTGCCTGTGGAAGGGCAGGTCCCTGAACTCAGCAAGGTGTCACTGGGAAGACAAAATGACAAGGATGCTCACCAGCTTGGAGAAGGGAAACCAGAGCACACAGGCACTGGGGAGCTGGTCTGGGATTTCACAGGTGTATTTTTGGATAGTCAGCATGTGGACTCTGTGCTCCTGAACATCAGCCCAGTCCATTAATTAGATTGTATTTATTTCTCCCTTGGCTTCTTGGAAGAACCTCTTTTCCCCATCTGTTTTGTCAATTTACTCTACTTCTCACTGATTTTCATGCCCTAGTTTTGTGGTAGTGATGTACAAGCAACTGCGGCTTTATAGGGGAAATTTGCTGTGCTGGAGGTCACTGGTTGGTAAACACAGCGTAGAGAAACAGCTGTGGAATGGGGAGGAAAATCATCTCATCTCCCATATACCTTTGTTTTCTATGGAGAATGGGGCATTTCTTTGTGTATTTTATACTCCTCCTGCCCCGAAAAATGTCCTCAATGGCAGATGAGGTGGGGGAATGGTGCTGGGGGCTGTGGTGTGGGCTGGCCAAGAGGCTGCTGACCTGTCAGCCCTGTCAGCGGCATTGAAGGGCACGCAGGGATAGGCAATAAGCTGTGTGGAGCCCCTCAGCAATAGGCTGCCAGCTCAAATTCTGCCCAGGGAAGACAGTGATTTAATGAAAGTCATTACAACCTGCAGAATCTCTTGACCCCAGTGGTTTCCATCCGTTCCACACCCTGGATAGGATTTCCTCACCACGAAAACACCCAGGCACAGGGATTGCTGTGGCTGCTGAGCTCTGGAAAAGGGGCATTGCCCTCCCTCCGGGTGAGGCTTGGGGCTTTGCATCCAGATTGCTCATTTCTGGTATTTGCTTCAGGTTTGCAGCAGGTTCCTGACGTCAGGCACCACCTTCCCCTGAGCAGCACTAAGCGAGTCCTCAGCTCCACAGCCCACCCAAAGGGGGGAGGGATCTGAGGGGGAGCGGGAACGGTGTCCCATGAACTGAAAAGTGTGCTGAGATAATGCAGGTGCATAAAGGCAGGTGGAAAGAAAAGATGCATTTTTATCCTCCATGACACTTTCCATCCTCCACATGGTGCAGGAGAGAATAAACAATTACCCTCCTGCCAGACAGCCCTGCACAGGACACAGCAGCCTGTGATACATTGTCACTGCTGCCAATCATTCCTGACAGTCCCATTATGCTCGGAAAGGATGTTTGCTCTGTGCCTGTTGTTTTATAATCCTCAGAGGTGGAATTTTATAGCCTGGCAGTGGGGTTTTTTTCCCTCAGACATTTCCCTAAGCAGGATTTATTGCTTCCGAGACGCACGTGACGTGAATCCATTAGACCCTCAAACTTTAAATCGTCCCCCCCTCAGCTTTGCCTAAATTACTTTTTGGTTTGTTTTGCTCGACTTTCTGTTCCTAATTGCTGCAGTGAGAGAGTGGACTGGCGTGGAGAAGAAGGGCTGAGTCATGTGCATCAGCTCTAATCCAGCTGTTTGCCCAAGGAATTTGTCTAATGAATAGAAAAGGTGCATCCAGGCACCAGTACCAGCCTTGGACAGAGAATATTCTCTATCATATGAAGGAACACATGTAATTTTGCTGGATGCTTGCCCTGAAAAGCCAAGCTTTCAGGAAGTTTAGTCCATTTAGTTCCTTCCATTAAGTGTTTAATTGACTTCAAATGGATTTGAAGTTCTTTGGGAGAAATCCCATCTCCTTGGTTCCTCTCCCAGCAGTGCTGTGATTAATCACCAGGTGTTGTTACAGGGGGAATGAAGAGACATCGAGACCCTCTTTGGGTTTGGATTGGACTTTTTGAATGCAATCATATCACAAATGATGACTTAAGAACAAGATCAGGTTTTGGGGGCACCTGGCTTAAATTTACTTGGATTTTGCTGTCTAGGCATGAGAGCGTGAGGGCACAGAGAAATTCAGTTGTTTCTCTGCTGAGGGGTTCATTTCTTCCATAGGTAAAGACAGAAGATCAACCTGCTGGTACTTCTAACCTAAACTGCCAACAAAACAGATGGTCATTGCCCAAAACTCATAGGGGGAAGAACCCTTTCATTAACATTTAGAGGTATTTTTTTCTTTAAATTCTGGTGTTTCAGCTTTTTTTTGTGTGTGTGTCCTTGTTTTTTTTTTTTTTACTTTACTCTGAACCAAATGGCTCCAGCATTCATTGACTAGTGGGACAAACTTTTAGCAGATGCCTACTGAGACAGGTCTGTAGATGCTGCAGGAAGTAGCTACCAGTCTGGGTAGAGGATTTTGTCCTGGTTTACTTTGGAAAATATTTTGAGTATTTGTGCTGTCACCGCCACCCTGTAAATAAATCATTTAAGCTGAGAATCTTTCAACTTTTGGAAATAAGGAAAACCTATGTGGCATGACTTACATTTAGCCATTCAACATCCCACCAGCTGTCGAGCTTTGGGTTTTTTTATATTAACCTCCATTTTCTAACCAGAAAAAAACCATTTTCTTAAACCCTTTTACATTATAATCTTTTCTGCAGTATTCCCTGTTGTCTTTCTGGGCAGGCTGTTGCTGAGGTGGCCGTGCTAATCACTGCAGAACGAGTAGCAGGGCAGTGCTATTTCCCCAGCTGACCTTTAGAAATAGTTCTTATTCTCTGCAAAGGTCTGTTGTATAAAACCAACCATGTTGCTGCAATACTTTGTTTGCTACTTAAACACTTCCCACCATCTGTTCCTCAGACTTTAGCAGACAGCTTCAGGAGCAAAGCCCCACAACCTTTATTTTCACACGAGTGGGTCATATTAATATCAACAGGAAGAGCAGGGAAGGGAAGCTTTGCTCTGTGTTTCAATAAACCGAAATTATTTCAGTACTGAAAGCATCCTGGCCACACTGATGTGTTTCAGGGGACGCAGAAGTGGATGTGGTGTGAATTTTCTGTTATGGAATGTTATCAAAATGCAGCTGTAAACTGGTGCTCACGTATCTCAGTGTTCATTTATCTCAGTGTTCATTTATCTCAGTGTTCATTTATCTCAGTGTTCACACTCCATAAGCTGGTTTGGCTTGGAAAGCAGTTGCAGTTCAAATCAGGATGTATTTAGAGGAAAGCCTGAAAACCAAACTTGCTGCTCTGCGTGTTGTGTTTTTTTACCTCAGTCTTGCCATCTCATTTCCATGAGAAGGAACCTTCTTAGCTGCTTCCAAGCCAGCAGCACATCCTCTAAGGATCCCTCTAGGTCTAATCTGACAGCACAGGAGACTCTGGCCTGTGTTGAAGGGGGAGAAGACAACGGGCAGAACCTCTCAGGCTTTGTCAAGGACCATTTTATCTAATGGCTCATTAGCATGTGTTAGAGGATCCTGTCCCTAAACATGTACCTGACAAACCACTGCCACTCCTCATGGTGTGGGAGAAGAGGAAAAACTGATTTGTGGGCTGCCTCTGTTAGTTCAATTTATTTGGAGAGTGATTTATTTGGAGAGTAGTGAGGGGAGATCAGAGGCACCCCTAAGATAGGTGAGCTGGAATGTGCAGGCTTTACCAGCCCAGCTCTGTGCACCATCAGTCACCCACAAATTGTGGGGTTTGGTAGGAGCTGTGACCCTCCTGGATGAGATAACTTGGGCTATTTATCACCTGTTGGCTAAATATATTGGAGGGAGGTTGGGACTAGATGATTTGTAAGGTCCTTTCCAAAGCCAACCATTCCATGGGTCTGTGATTGATTCAGACAAGGAGGGTTTCAGCTGGTTTTGTCCTTCATTTTTAGTGTTAAGGGAGAGACTCTCTGAAATGTGTGATGTCACTTAGTGAATATTGAGTTAAATGACAGAGAAAATTTCCTTACTGTGTCCAAATGGAAGGGAAAAAAAGGGTTTGTGCAACTTCTGATGCATAAGCAAAGATGCCAAAATCCCTGTATAGTTCAAAGCAATCTGTCTTGGGTGTCTACTGCCAGTGAAGGAAAAGCTAATACAGATTTGAAGGTAATTTCCCCCTGAGTGTTCGAATTTAATTTATTGCCAGATCTTTAAAACTGCCAAATTTGCCTTGCAACAAACCTGTGCTGCCTGAACATTTTAGGGCAGGTGACCATGGCTGATCCAGGGTCTGCTTTAGCCTGTCATTGAAACTCCAGCCCTTGAGCCCTTGAGCCCTCCATCCTCCACCCCACATCCCACTCTGCACCACGGGGCTCCTGCCACCCAGCTGGGGCACAACAGGAGGCCATGCCTGATTCAAAACCTGTGAATTATCTGAGCCAGGGCTCAAAATAAGGAACTTTGCAAAATGATTGTAAAAATGAGAGTTTCAGCCTTGGAGAAATATCTTTTTTTTTCCCCTATAGCAATGCAGGATGAATTTAAGAAGTTTTTGTCCCAGAAGAAATCTGTGCTTTTCCCACCCCTCAGGGGGACAAACCTGAGCTAGAACAGTGCAAAGGATGGACTCTGCTTCCCCCCAGCACTGCAAAAAATATTTATATTTATAATGGTCCTGAAAACCAAAATTACATTTGCTGTAAGACTGTCACTGATGGTCTTTCACTGTGTACAAGGTGGTTCAGCACAGTGACATTGGGTCAGTTCTAAGCTCATTCTCCCTATTTCTTATTTTACTCTCCTTTGGAACTGGAAAAAGCTCCAGTTATTTTGAGTTAGGTGATATTGTTGTTGAAAGCTGAGGAATGCTTTCAATATTTGCAACCCTGCAAGAGTAGAGAACTAAAAAAAACCAAAAACCAAAACAAATCACTTGTACAAGGAGAAGAGCATAACCTCATGTTTAAAGGGTGCAGGAGCAAGGTTCTCAACAGGTTTGCTCTTTGTTTAATTGCTTATAAATTAGTATTGACTTTTATGTTTTCGTTGTGGTGCAGAGGTCAGCAAGAGAGGAGAGAGGATGGCCAGTGGAGAGGTCAAGTTGGGGACTGTAAGGCAGCAACTCAGAGAGAAATATGTCTGTGTGTGTACACAAAAGGGAGAAAACCTGATAGACACCTCTCTTTAAGTCAGAGGGGAACCAAGGCTGATTAAAAGAGAAAATTCACAAAGAAGCTGAGATCTCTGCAGGTGAGATCCCTGCAGATAGTGGATATTGCAAATTGAGCTCATCCCCAGGTAATTCCAAAATTCCAATTTCTCTGATTCCTTCACAAAAAGCCCTCACTCTTCTGAGCAGGTGGCCCAGGACAGAACGTTTCATTTGCAGAGGCCTGTTGAACACCAAAAAAAATGATGACAATTTTGTCTCACTTAAAACACGATGTATATTCATGAGTGGGGTGTGTGTGTAAGAGCACTGCAAGCTTTAATTAGAGTTCAAGAGAGAAAAACAATAAGTATCTTCATAAATGTAGAAGAAGCAATTAGGGGAGACCAGAGTGTATCTGCTGTCGCAGCAGTTCATCAGCAATGCAGATTTTTCAGTTAATAAGAGAAGAAAACCCCAATTGTACAGCCAACAAATGAGACAGAAAATCCCAGTCAGCCTCACTCAGGAGGCACGAGATGTGAAGACTCAGGAAAACGTGTTTTATTCCCTCAGTGTGTTTTCTCCTGCCTGGAGAGTCTCCTGCTCCATTTCCAGTTAACAAACAAGCTCAAACACCCCACTGGGCCCTGAAGGGACCTACTGCTGCACCAAGAGCTCCATCACAAAGCAAACCCTCAGTGAGATGCAAACTTTCCCTCCAACCCGTGAGCTCAGGGGTCACCAAAACTGAGCCCAGCAGGAGGAGGGAGCCAGCCAAGCTTTACATTTGTATTTTTGTCTCGGAAAGACCAATAAATATTTAATGGCTCCTCGAGACAGAGTGAGGGTTTGCGTTCTTTCCCTGGATATCAACAGTTGCTTTAAGCACTTGCTTGATAAAAATTAAGCTGTTTCTCTGGATTCCTGCCTCGGATGCTGGGCAGGGAGCTAATTTTGTAAGCAAAAGCCACCGTTGTTTAGGAAGGCAAATTCAAATGGAAGAGCTGGTTTCTGAAAGAGAATGCTGGGCTGCTGTTCCTGCAGAAATATTCCAAACAGCCACGTGAGTTAACCCTGGCAACAGATCTTGTCCAGATGTGGCAATCCTTTATGCTTTAACTCCTTCCAGGCCATGGGCTAAGACCCTTCCTAGGAAAACATCCATGTTAAATACATTCCATTTGATTCCATTGGCACAGAGCTTTGGCAAACTGTAGATTTCCTCTGGAGTCAAATTTTTCCCTGCAGGGAGATGGAGTCACTGGTTGCAAGGCCCCGTCACCAGATCTGCTCTTCCTGGTGGGAAAAAGTGTCTTTAAGCTGTTGTGTAAATTTGAGGGTGTTAATTGAATTCCCATCCTCCCCGTTCATCTGTGAGCTGGGAATAATATTTGCCTCCTTCACGGTGATCGTGTGAGGCTCTCCATTCATTAATGTGTAAAAGCTTTGAGATCCTTAGGATGAAAATTGCTTTAAAAGATGCTGTTAATAATAAATATCAAGTAATGCACCTTGGTACCTCTTAGCAATAATTGGTGCTATCATTCCTGCCCAACTCTTCCATGAATTAAAAGGCTTTGAGTGGGACTGGAACCACGAATGGGATTGGGACCAATTAACACGTAATCATATGTCAGTTTTTATATCCTTAGCATTCCTGTCATGGGACTCCCGGGAAAATCTCCATGGATTTTAATGGTGCAGTGTCAGAATTCAGCCCCAGACGTGTTTGTGTGATAATTGCTGGATAACCTGCGTTCTTCTGGTAACTTGGTTGCTTAGTGATTAAGCTAAAAGCAAAAGTATGCTGGTCTAATATTAACATAAATGGAATTAGCCACTCTTTCTGGGAGTTAAATGTTACAGGAAAATTCTCATTATAAGGAAACTACAATTTTTTTTTTCTCTTGATATATGAATTTAATTAACTATTTTGTTGAAATGCTGATAGTTTTTGACCTGCTCTTTGTACTTAACCTCCACTCCACCGTGTGGAGCCTGGCTTTTATGGAAAATCCAGTAATTTGCTGCTCAGTCACCCAACTCATATTAGATTTCAAGAACATAGTCCTAAATGTGGAGGGTCTGAATATGTATCCTAGGTAAATAAAGAGCTCACATGAAGAAATTACTTGCTCTTTCAAAGACATCAACTTTATTTCTATGGAAGAGGAAAGCACCAAACCTTGGGATGAAGCCAGGAGAAAGGACCATGGGAATTAAAACCATGAGAAAGTTGGTGCCCAGTAAAATGTGAATTTACAGCAAAGAGTTCCCCACTTATGAGCAACCCTGGCAGCCGGGACTGAGCCGTGTGCTGTGAACATTCTTGGTGCCACAGGGGGGAGATGTTGAAGAAGAGCTGGATTGCTCCACTCCGGCTCAACGACTTCCAGGGAAGAGCAGCCCGAGGGGTTTAGGACCTTAATTCCTCTCAGTTATCCCCCTCTCCATATCAAAAACATTTAAATATCTCCTATTAAAGGGAACTGTGCAAACCATCTGGAACACGATCCCTCTTGGCTTGAGGTCACATCCAACATCTTCCAGTTGTCAAAAGGTGCTTTTACAAGCAAAACCTAAGGGTTTAGGAGCCTAATTCCTTTCAGTTTTCCCCACCTCCCATATAATAAACATTTAAATATCCCATATAAACGGAATCTGTGCAAACCATCTGAAAAACGATCCCTCTTGTCTTGAGGACACATCCAACATCTTCCAGTTGTCTAAAGGTGCTTTTATAAGCAAGACCATGAAGCCACCAGGGGAGATAAAATAAGAAGTATTTGTATGTCACAGAATATTCTGAGTTGGAAGGGCCCCCCGAGGATGATGTAGTGTGAGAGCTGACCTGCTCCATGCTGATGCAGTCCCTTGTTTTAGCATCACTGCAGCTCTTGCCTTCCTGCCTGGTAAGCTGGGTTTGGGAAGGGATGGCTGGCATGTGGAACAGTTACCAGGATTTCTTGCTGCTGTTCTCTAATATCCAAAAAATAATGATAAGCTCCTACAAGTAGCTTGTGATTTACTCAGGCCCACTGGCCATCTTCCTTGTTTCTTCTTAGAATAATACTTTTCACACTGCAAATTAGTGGTTAATGCTTATTTATGCATGAGAAATCTCCATAGAAATGGCTATAGGGAAAGAGAATGTCTGCACTGTGTGAAAGCCAGAAAAGTAAGATTTTCTTTTTGAATTACCTTTCCAGCATCCAATTGTTTTTTTCCTGCAGTGGTTTAAAAAGACATTTACTCCAGGACTCCGATATATTTGATAATATTCCAGCAGCCAGGTTAACAGGTAGAAGGAAATACTTTTGTAAAGGGGGTGAGTTGTGAAGCTGGGGGAAGTAGCCTGGGGGAAGTCAAGAGATCCTCATTTTTCAGCTTAGAGGAAAGAAAAGAAAGATAAAACTACAAATGCACAGAGCATCCCCCAAAAGCTGGAGTGCTGCCCCCTTTGAAAACGGGCTCCAGCTGACTCCAGGGGAGCTCTGGCTCCTCTTTCAAGCACGACCTTCCCTTCCTGCCCACGGACTGCCAGAGGCTGCGAGAATACAGCAACTTTTTTCCTCTCTGTCTTTTGGCATTGAGGAATTCAAAATCACTGCATGATGTGTGCCCCAATTAATATTCCCTGATTGTTTCCCCTTCCCTTCCAAACGATGTCAGTCTCCATTATTTTTGGCATAATGGTACTGAGAGGAATGTCTGTTTTTCTGAAATACTTTATCTCTCATTTCTGTGTTCGCAACAATCTCCACTCGTCTCAGGATTTTTATTTTTCTTTTAATCCACTTGCTTTTGACATACACTGCAAAAGACCTACAGTAAAATAATGAAATCTGTCTTAATCTGTCACTACTCAGTTTGTAAGTTATTAATAATGAAGGCAGTGTAATTAGGCTGCAGAATGCACAGTGAACACAGCACTGAGATGTCCTTAACTAACATCTGTGGCTGATGCTTGTCTTATATTGGCTCAAGCCACTAAGATTTTACATGCAAACAGTTATTTGTGTCTGGCATTGCTTTTTTCAGAGTACAGGGGCTTCATTTTTTACTGGCTGCCCGTTGAAAGACAGCATGAAATCCATTGCAATGAATGCTCAGCTCTATTTGAGTCGTATTTAAGGTGCAGATCCTGGTCTCAGTGTTGTTGCTTTGCTGAGAACTTTGTCCTCTTGTGCCCTTTTGTGGTTGAGCTGATGGGGTGCAGTGGACAGCAACTCATCCCTAAAAGGCTCTTCTTCCCTTCTGCCCCTTTTCTTCCCTTCTTCCATGGCAAATCCCTGTGATCCTCATGCTCAAATACAAGGAGGCCAGGAAGCAACAAGGTGCTTTTCCACTCCTTCATCAGCATAAGCCAGTGTTTGATCCTCTGCCCTGTGCAGTCCTGGGGAGTGACCTGTGACATGTTGGATCTCTTGAACCAGAGGCATCAAAGGTGTCTGGGTTTTGACTTGTTCCAGGAGATCTAACCCTTAATGCATGTGTAAAGCTGCAAGGCCATCCCTGCCACAGAGCCAGCCATGTCTGACAGAGAATCATGGAATCATTTAGGTTGGAAAAAATATTTAAGATCGATGTGTCCCATCCCTCCCTCTTTGACAGCTTCCAGCTGCTGACAGGGGACTGAAAAGGGACATTTAGAAGAAGAGGGATGTTTAGATCAGATTTAAGGAAGAATTTCTTCCCTGTGAGAGTGGTGAGGCACTGACATAGGGGCTGAGGTGGGAAGGGACCTTAATAACCATCATATTCCAACCTCCCTGCCCTTCCACTAGAGCAGGTTGCTCCAAGACCCATCCAGCCTGGCCTTGGACACTTCCAGGGATCCAGGGGCAGCCACAGCTTCTCTGGGCAACCTGTGCCAGGGCCTCCCCACCCTCACAGTCAAAAATTTCTTCCTTACATTATATCTAAACCCACTCTCATTTTAAAGCCATTCCCCCTTGCCTGTCAAACTGGGATGGATTGAGGGTTCTCCTCCCCTGGCAACTTTAAAGCCCTTTTCCCCAGCTTGGCAACCCTACGACTGCTGTTAACAGAGCCCTTCCTGTCAAACCCAGAGTTACTGCCACCCCAAATCTCCCTGCTGTGCTTACACTGGGTATGTGATCAGTGATGACTCTGCACTAACAAGCAAATAAAGCAGCCCTACAGCTGTATGAATGTATCAGCTCCACAGAAAACACGGAGAAATGCAACATCTGCAGAAGGAGGAAGGGGAGTCGAGAGCCCGAGGGATTTTATTGTGGCACTTTTGAGAGTAGAGCCACAATGGAGAGTGAATAAAGGCCTTATAAAAATACTTGGCAGCGACTCCTCTAAATCTTTCAAGGTATGAGTTTCTTATTTGAGTTGATTTACTGAGCTGACAAAGAGGCAATCATCGTTAATCAAAATAACTCACTCCCGCTCTGGGTATGAGAGCCGAAGTTGGATGAAGGTCATGGAAAAGAGATGACAAACTAGCCCGGGGTCTTTAGTGGTTGGAGTTTATTAGGGAGCCCGTTGTAGAGGGGAAACAGATTTTGGCAAATGCTGATGGTTTTTAAAATGGGTTTTTTCCAAGGAGCAAGGTTTGAATCTACGGCAGATTCACAGATGTGATGTTCTTAAGTATTCATGAAGGGATGGTTTCCTGACGGCTTTTAGTAGCAAGAGGTGCTGTATTGGAAAGCATTTGGTATTCTGCTGGAGGCAGGGAGGGAAGTAAAGATTTGGATAAGATATGCAGGAGTTAGAAGTGATAGGGGCCTGTGAGTGCCAAACCACATTTCCTGGGGAAGCTTCAGGAGCCACTGACACCTGTGAGAAATGTCTCTCTCGAGCATAATTGAGATTTCTATCTGTGCCTCAGTCCCTTTGTGTTTGGGAAAGTGTCTTTCCTTGTCCTTTGATGCTGCAATGTCTCCTTGCTACGTTCCTCAGCCAGCTCAGGTCAGGCCAGCCCATGGACTCACTGAGGAGGACGTTGGTGAACACCTTGTTCAGCAGTTTGCTGATGGCTGAGCCCCAAATAACGCAAAACTGAACAGGCAGAAACCCAAGAATCCTTCAAAATTATGCTAATGACTCTTAACAAGTTCCATGTTTTGCCTTGAAATTCGCTTCTATAGCTAAAATGTTCTCTGTGTTCTGTCTAGAAATAAGGGAGAATATCTAAATTCAACCAAAAGTGATTGCCTGAAGCAGTGAGGACTGACAGTGCCTGCAGGCAACATCAATTAGTGTTTTGGTGCCAGAATTATCAATAGCTCTCTTGCCACTTGCATTTATTACTAAAAAAGTGGGTTGAGAACTGTGTATTTCACTTGGATAACATAATGTGTGACCTTAGCAAGATGAAGGGCCACCAAGTACCTTAAAAATTTTGTTTAAAACTAAATGTCTTGTGGTTGAGATTTATTTTCTATTCCCTGTTCTTCTTGTCCCATGGACACATCTCATGAGTCCACACTTTTTCATTTAGAAGCTTTCATGAGGTATTTGAAATTTCTAAAGAATATGCTTATACTTTATGTTTTGTTTGCATCATCAGTAACACAAACGCTCCTGGCGACCACAAAAATTCATGGAAAGCCAATGAAAGAGCAACTCCCAAATTGTGGGGACCTCTCCAATATTATGAAAGCAGTAAGTTATGATATAAAGAGCATACACCTATTTCAGCTCATGAATTAAATTGTATTTCCAAGAGATCTCTTGTGGGAGCCTGCTAAAATAATGCATTACGTGCTCAGAGGCAGCGTTCAACTGATACAATGAAAGGGGGATAATTAAAGGCTTTGCAAATCCCAAATGTGCCACCAGCTGCAGGTCAGCTCGGGAAGCAGCTCTGGGACCCACCCCTGTCCCTCCTGCAAGGATGGAAACCCATTACATGACACTTGTGGAGAATAAACCTGGAGGGGGAACAGCTTCTCTGCCCTGGATAAATCTGTAGAAGTAATCCACTGGGAATGATTAAAAAAAAAAAAAAAAAAAAAAAAAGTGGTAGCAGGTGGCAGCACTTCTTTTCACCCTACAAAATGCATATTTAGAGGCAAAATGGAGAGGAGGAGCCAATTAGTGGGATTACTGAGCTTCAAGAGGCAGGTGTGTGCATTCCAGCCAGGAAGCTGCCGCTTCCAAAGAGAGGAAGTGCAGGTGCTTTGTATAAAACAGGGGCTTTGGCCACAAAGTTTTGCTAATTACAGAAGCAGAGGACAAAAAGAGGTAAAGCTCGACAGCAGGTTGTTTCACAGTGAACAAAGGGCCCATAAGGCAGCATTAAAACTGAAGAACAAAAATGAATTTTCAGAGCTGAGCTGTTCTGCACGTTCATTGTGGGGGCCACAAAGAGAAGGTGAGGTGTCTTACGTGGTCTTTGGTGTGGTGGGGAATGGGGAGATGGGGATAGCTTGGCTTTGTGTGGTACTGCTTTGGGATGTAAGGAATAAAATGGCATCAGGGGTTTGGCTTGGAGCACAGTAATAGAACCATGGCCATACATTCCTGCTCAAATATAGGAAAACAAACAGCAGAGAACAAACCTGTGGCTTAGCATGGGAGAAAGGGCTAAAATAGAAATCCTTTTGCTTGTCTGGGGGTATTTCTCACTTCGTCTGTGTCTTTTCCTGGCTGCAAAGCAGATGGTCCTTATGGGCAGAGAGCTGGGAGCCCCAGCACGGGGAGGGCACCGTGCCTGGATCCAGTGGGAAGCCCAGATTTCACAGGATTCACCAGCAACCTTCCTGGATAGGGAAGGAGAGACCTTCATGGAGCTACATACAATGATTAGGTCGTCTCAGACACAATGTAGAGTTACTTCAGGACCAATAAAAGAAGCAAAAGAGGGAAGTAACTTTGCTAGGGTGTATTTTTGAGGTGTTTAGACCATGTTTCTCTTAGAGAAGTGTCAGTCCTGAACATTTTGGGGGGTCTCTGCTGCCTGAACCTGCTCCTGTGCTGTGCTCACCCCTCAGCTTTGCTGCTTTCTGGTGCATAAAAAAAATCCTTTGCTTCTGCCAAGGATGCTTTTCAGCAGGAGACCTTTTTCCAGGACAGCAAAGCTCTGGAGAGCTCATTAATTGCTGCAAGTGTATTGATAGGATTGTTTCTTGCCATTTTTAAAGCACAGTCTTTTGTAACTAAAGTAGGATTGGTGGTCAAATGTTGTTGCAGTATAGAAATAGCAGTTTCCTGGAGTGTCTGGATCAATGCTGAAGTCAATAGTTTTGAAATGTTTATAGTATTTCTAAGAGATATGGGATCAAATGGGTATCATTATTTTTGTGGAAATGCTTATTTTAGTAGTATTTACACACAAGCACACAGATGTTAAAAACCCAGGTCCCACTTGCTATTCCAGATGGTAAAGGCTGGTGCAGGAAAATCGTGGTGAAGGCAGGTTTTGTGATGAGCTTGGAAGGAAGAGAGCAGGACTTGTGGGGTGAAGGCAAATGTCTGAAGCTTTGGGTGACCCTCTAAAATAAGTGGCCTCTCGGGTTCATTATCATCATGTAATCACTAAAATTATTAAAGGTGAACAGTGTGGGCACATAAAAACCTGCTGACAGGCTGAGAGACTTGGGGCTCTTGAGCCTGGAGAAGAGAAGGATCCAGGGAGACCTTAGAGCACCTTGCAGAGCCTAAAGGAGCTCCAAGAGAGCTGGAGAAGGACTTTGGACAAGGGCCTGGAGGGACAGGACAAGGGGAATGGCCTTAAGTTGAAGAAGAGCAAGTGTAGGTGAAATATAGGGAAGAAGTTCTTCCCTGTGAGGGTGGTGAGGCCCTGGCACAGAGGACATGGCTGTGGTGGCCTCCTGGCCAAAGTAGTGGGATGTGAGTCTGGGAAAAGCAGGATATTTCTGTTCCTGTCATCCAGTAGTTTCTTCAGAATTGGAAATAAAGGAAGTTAAAGAGGTTGCTCAGCCTGGAAAAGAGAAGACTCTGGGGAAACCTTAGAGCACCTTCTAGTGTCTAAAGGGGCTCCAGGAGAACTGGAGAGGGACTTTGGATAAGGGCTGGAGTGACTGGACAAGAGGGAACGGCTTCCCACTGCCAGAGGGCAGGGTTAGATGGGATATTGGGAAGAAATTCTTCCCTGTGAGGGTGGGGAGGCCCTGGCACAGGGTACCCAGAGAAGCTGTGGCTGTCCCTGGATCCCTGGAAGTGTCCAAGGCCAGGTTGGACAGGGCTTAGAGCAACCTGGGCTAGTAGAAGGTGTCCCTGCCCACAGCAGGGGGTGGAATAAGATGATATTTAAGATCCCTTCTAACCCAAACTATTCTTCCAGCTCCTTGGCTTTCTGTGACTGCTGACAGCATGTGTAACTGGGATTAAACAGCCAAGTCCACGAGGAGAAGAATAGAAGGGTAAAAAGCTGCATTAAAAAGAAATCTGGGTACACCAGGGACAGTAACAGAGGTTTAAACAATACTTTCTCCATAGGTGTCAGAAAAAAGGGCAGCCAGGAGGCAGCTGGGTTCTGGCACAGGCTGGTTGAGAAGCACTGGTGGTGTTACAGCATTTGGCTGCCTCGGGCAAAGGAGGATACCTGTGAATCCTGGGATAGAAACCTCAGCGTTGTGCTCTTTAGAAAAATGAGAGATCTGACTAATGCCTTTTTAAACAAAACCCCTAAACAAGGGAACAGCTGGAGGTATTTGTGAGAGATCCCAGGCTGGGGACTGGCTGGAAATATTTTTGTGGGTTTTAGAGGCTCTTGTAAGAAAGCTGGATCTGGGATGGAATAGCCCAGAGGGTTGTGAAAGAGCTGTAATTATCATCTGACAAAGCAATTAAAACCTGAGAGGCAAAGGCAGTCTTGGACAGCACTTATGGAAGTGGACAGGGCTCCAAAAGTGAGTTTCACAGTGAATCCCAAATACCATGGAGGGGGAAAAGCGCCTGAGGCAGAAACCTGGGTGACATTCAGGGAGAGTTGTACCCCTTGGAGCCACACTCAGCTCCTTAAATACCCAGACAAAAAGGGAATTGCCTCCTGCCTTTGTCTTTCCTGAGGGACTTGGTTCTCCAGTTCTCCAAAGTGATTTAGCTAAATATTGAGTGTTTTTATTCTTTTTTTTCCCCCTGATACTCTGGTTTTGTTTGTGCTTTGGGGCAGGAGATGGGCAGAAAAGCTATGCCTTGAACATATTCACCGTCTGGGACTGGTGTCCTTGAGCATTTAGAATCATGGAATCATTTAGGTTGGAAAAGTGCTGTAAGATCAGAGTCTGACAGTTACCCCAGCACTGCAGTGTTCACCACTGAAAGATGGCCCCAAATGGCACATCCCCAGGTTTTCTGGGCACTTCCAGGGCTGGTGACTCCAGCACTGCCCTGAAGGTCTGCAGAGCAAGGCTGGGTGCGTGTGTACTCACCCAGGTGTGCTGCTGGGTTATTTTAAAGAACTGGCTTTATATAAATTTAATTGCTATGTGAAGGTGTTTGTTTGATCCTTTCTACCTGAATTTTGCCCTTTGCTACTCTTTTAACTAAACCTTGTCAAAGGAAATGGCTTTTTTTTGCTCTGATCTCTTAGGTGTGGCAAGAGTAACATACATATATGTGCCTGGCTAGTTTTTCTCTGTGGCTGAGACTCATTAATCAGCTATACTATGAAATTAAAAAAAGACACCACTTAAGGGCTGTCACCATGTCTGACATGGAGTTGTGTGTGAGCACCACGTTTTCTCACATTTGAGAAAACTGGCTCAAGAGCTCCCAGCTCTGGCAGGAGTGTCCGTGCAGGTTGGATGCACAAATGACTTTAATGGTTTGCACAGAATCTGTTTTGCTGCCTCACACTGTAACGACGCCGAGCTGGTTATTTTTCTTTGCTTTAACCAGCAAAATGTATCTGATGGGTGTTTGCATAATTAATGCTATAGAATTCGGCTTTGATCCAGCGCCGTGCCAGGAATCGCTGTGCTGTCCAATCTGCTGCAAAACAGCATTTTCTAGCACATTATTTTTGTTCTAATGCTGTAACATGGAAAGCCCTGCAGTGCCTTGGCTAACGTGGCTTCTTCTGTCTCTGCATCACAGCAGTTGGCTCTTCCCTGACCTGGGAGAGCTACAAATCCCATTAGTTTAAAAGCAACATCCTCCTGAATATGTTCCTGCTTGCAAACTCCAAGCTGCCTTTGTCTGTTAGATAGATCTGCACAGCCTGGGTGTAATTGGGGTGTTTTAAAACCTGCTGGAGCAGCAAAGCACCATGAGGTGGGATGTCAGAAGGACTTATCCATGCTTTGCACTGTGGGGTTTGTGATGCAACTTCCCACTTTGACTGGGGGTTACTCAAGTCTATGCAGGAAAACCCACCACAGCTGCTGCTGTCCCAATGCTCAGAGGACACATCTGCTGTGGGGCAGACTGGTTTAACTGGGAAAAAACTTGGAGGTCACTTTGTGGCTTCTCTGAATGATCCACAGACTATTGACTAAAAGGGAAATCCTTTTGTTTTCAAGAGGAGAGAACAGGACTAATGATAACAAGACCCTCTTGTTATTGTGGTGGTGATGGAGCAAACAGGGAATGTAGTGGGTGACATTAAATAATCTAACCACAACAGTGAGATGGCATAATCAATAATGTAATCAAACAGATGATTTACTCTAATAAGGAGCATGTCCCCTCCTCCCTGATGGATTCTGCAGCCTGGCTACCTGTGCTTCTCTCTAGTCACACTCCCCTTTGTGCCAAATGGATTGAGAAGGTCTATTTTCCCCCCTTTCTTCTATTTTATTTTTGATCCCCAGCTTCCCCTTGCACACTCCAACCCCCAAAGCCCTTCCCCTCAATATGCTGCTTGACCCAGTGTGTGTTATCTGGTAGGATGGTGTGTCAAGTATTCTTTTGACCCTTTTATCCCTGCTTTGGTACCAACTTGCAGAGAGGTTTTGGACCAGCTGCTTCACCCCTCACCATCTGTTTTCCACCTGCAAATCACAAAGAGTGCTGTCCTTGGCCGTGCAGGTTGGGCTGAGTAGGGTGGTTGTTGAGACAGTGCTTTCATGATTGGAAGGGCTGCTCTGATCTCACTTTCATGGCTCTGAAGCCATAATGGCCAAAGGTAATGGCTTAAATACCTTGGCACACCTGGCCAAACATCAGTGAGCATCCAGTTGTGCCAAGACCTCTCAAAATATGTAGAAGGGAGTTCTTGGCTGACTGAAAACCTATGGCAGTTTTCTCTTTTTCAGTTCCAAAAATCACTTGCAGGGACGGGGTGGGGGAAGGAAGGTGGGGGAAGCTGTGCTCAACAACTCTTGTTACATTTGGAAAATCTGCTTTTTATCTAGCAGCTGTATTGCTTTGCCTGATAAGCACTGTAGACAGCTTGATTTGACAGGATAAAATGCAGCAAGCAGCAAACTTAATCTGCTTCAGCCGAATGAAAATGCTGTTTTCCCTGCAGATCTGTCTTTGCAGATCCAAGGGGCCACTGCAGGCAGTGAAGTTTGCTCCCAGGGGCTGCCCCTTCTAGTCCCAAAGGCTTCAAGCTGCAGATAGAGTTTGGGTGCACCTCAATATCCCAAATTCCCATGAACTGCAGGTGGTGGAACCTCCTGTTACCACCCTCAGTGGGCAGGATTTTCCCTGAGATTAGTTGTATGAGCAGGCTGTATCAGCAGATCACTCAATTTGAGGATTATTTCCATGTTGAGAGAACTAATGGGTGATAAGGAAAGAGACTGTGGTGTGAAACAACCATCTAAACAGCATCTCTGAAATAAGGAGAGGATGGGCAGTGGAGTTTTATTACTGGAAATCTAACAGGGTTTGTAAATCTGGGGTAAAAGGAAGAAGAGATTAAGCAAGAAATCCAGAGAGGATTTTGGGGAAAAAAACCAGCAAAACTCTCCCAAACCCCTCAACCCCCCAAATCTGTGTTTGTTTGAAGACCATAAAGCAGAGTGAAGCTGGTGGTGGCACTGCCAGGCCATGCACCTGCCCATGGGAAGAGCAGAGGGGGAACATTAACATCAAAAGTCCCTATGGGTGGTCGAGCAACCCTTGGAGAAAGGGACATGAAAGCAAAGGGCACTTCTGGGTAATTTTCTGGGCTAAAAGTACGGATAAAATAGAATTAAACATCATTGTCAGTCACCTACAGATTTGGACAAGTGCAGCTGGCAGGTGTGTGATGTGGATGTCTGGTAAGAAAAGGGGAATTTCTACTTTGAGTGGATACTGGTTATAACTGGGGATAATTTTTGAGTGGAAAGCACATTAAAAGCATCAACATCAGTGAATGTTATTCCTCCAGATCTTCGTGGCCTTTTTCTTTCTGGTACTAATGGGGTCACTTCATGCACAGCCTCTGACAGTGGCCTTGGCTCCCATCAAAGGAGGGTTTCTGCTCATGCTTCCAGTGATCTCACCATGTATTTCCCATTTCCTTCTCTTCCATCATTTCATTACTCAAGTAACTCCTATCTCTCTGTCCTATAGAGTAGTTATGGAGTTTTCCCACTTGGCAAAAGGAAAATAAATGTGATTTAGCACGCCAACAGTTAATTTTTTAAAAGCATCATTCAGCAAAGCAACTTGAAATCTAAATCAGATGAACTGAACAAGGATGGGATCTCTTCTGTGGATTTATAGGTGGCAAACTAAAATGTCAGGGGGTCGTGTATTCATCTGTCAGTGTGTAATGCAATTAGACAAGATAATTGGGCAAACTAAGTTTTTATGGAGAGCTGAAAAATGTATTAACTTTCCTTCATTAGCTTTGATAGCAGTGCAGAGTCATTGGGGGTGGGTGTAAAGTGCAAAACCGAGTCTGGATTTAGGATTAAGGCAGGAAATATTCCAATGGGGAATGTACATCCAATCTGCTTTCTCAGTGTCTCAGGCACATTTTACAGGAGGAACAGTTTGCTACATTTGTGCTGATTGAGGAGGGTTCAATAATTGAAATGGCAGGGGCAGATGTAAATGTGAAGCCAGTAATATCTCCTAATTTAATCAACACTTGACAAAAATCCCAGGGAAGTAAATAATCTGTTCATTTAGCAGGTTTAACTGGGGTATTTCCAAATCTTTTGTGGCAACAAAGCACCACACTAAAGTGTAAACAGCAAGAATGATTAGAATTAGAAAACCTGACCTCTGCCTCTGTATTTTAATGTTTTTTTTTTCCTCTAAGAAGGGTTATAAAAGACATGTAGACATCCTAAACAGGGGCACAAGCAGCAGGAAGCAATGGAGACTGGGGCAAGGGTTTGGAGTACATTCTTCTGCATGTTTAACTGCCCATCCATTTGTATTCCTTGCACGTGTTTGTGCTCATATCTGCCCTGCTATCGTTTTGTATCTGCCCTGCTATCGTTTTGTATCTGCCCTGCTATCATTTTATACCTGCCCTGCTGTCATTTTAATAGCTGGCATATTTCAGCCATCAAGTCTGAAATAGTCATAAGAAAAAGCAGAAGTAAACTCCAGCAGGCAGGTTTAGAATTACCCCTGAATTATAAAGGGCTTCAATACTTCATGATGAAGTATTAAATGAGGTACTGATGATTTTATTAAACTAAAGTGAGGTGGCACATCTGATTTAGGGGACCCAAGCTTTCTGTTCACTCTGTGTTCGGAGGCCTTTGGTAGCAATCAACTGCCTGTACCCAGAGGAAATTGTTTCTTTATGGTTGAAAGTGTGAAGACTCTTCCAGATAACCACATATTGCATCCAGCAGCACCCTCCTTTAGCACATCCAGCAGTGGGAGAAAGGAGCAAATAGAGACAAAATTAAGGGAGAAATTGCAGAGCAACGGCCTTGAACTGATGCAGGGCCCTAATTCAGCAGAGCACTCAAGCACACGGATAACTTGTAATCTCTGTCAGCTTTGATGAGGGGGTTGTGAACCCAAAAGCTTTTCTGCCTTTTTCCCAGATACATCAGCAGCTCTAATGAAATCAGGCTAAAACTTGTGGGTTTAGTGTCTGCAGACCATTGCCTGGGTCTGTGTTGCTGCTGCCTTGCTCCGTGAAACCTGGGTATTGATGGATATTGATGCCTTCAGCACAGGCTCTTCTCGAGCCTGATTTGCAGCATCAGGACTAGAGATTGTCTGGGATCCTTTAAACATCCTATTTTTATGTTACAGCTGAAGGTAAGGAGTTATTTCCCACAGCCACGAGCTCCTGAGTTAATCAAACAGCAGCGTGTAGCATCCTACCAGATCTGTTACTGCACTTTGAGCACCACATAGAACCAGCCACCAGTGAGGGGAGGGATGATCTGTTTGTATGAGCCTGAATTCCCTCAAGATCCAGCATTTAAGGCAATTACTGCACTATTCCTTCATGCTTCATGTGCAGGAAGCTCTTGGATAATTATCAAGTTCAGAGGGGAAAACACACAAATAGCAAATGTGTGGATTTTTGGGATGTGTTAGAGTCCTTCCCAGGAAAGCCCATGGCTTGGGCAGAGCTTCCAGGGCAGGAGGGGGGGGTTGTTAAAGAAGGATTTGCACCCAGTGCATTGGGATGTGCAGTGGTCTTGAGCACCACTGACAACCTGCGTGTTCATCAGTGGTTTCTGATTTCTCCCCGAGGATGCAGGAGTTTTTGGAAACCAGCACTTTAACACAGCTCTCCAGCAGGAATGGAATGATGATGTGCAGTGCTGTGAAACCTGGAATTTGAGCGTGTGAGGTTAATAAACACCCGCGAGTTTCCATAACTCACAAATTAAAGGCCCCAATTTTCACAGTCGGGCTGCGAGATCTAATTAAGGCTGGTGGTGCAATTCAGTGTTTGGAGAGTAGCTGCCTGGTCTAATTTATCCATGGGATTTTGCTACCTTCTTTTTTTTTTTTAAAGTAACAAAGGAACATAAAGCAAAACAGAGCCCTTTTCCTGAGGATCAAGTCCCTCTGCAGCTGAAAGCTCCAGTTCCTCAGTGGTTTGCAGTATATTAATCCTTCTCACTGGTTATTTTCTGGGTAACAGAGGAAGCTGCTGGCTTTATTTTATCTCCTTTGTCTCTTTGAGCAATGGCAAAGACAGCTAATGCCCACGATGGATGGTTTGCTGTTGGAAATATGAATATTATGAGGTATAATTGGTGCATTGCTGTTATCTCGGTGGTGGGTGCCTCTGATGGACCTGCAGGAAATCGTGGTATATCTGACAGAAGGATTAAACAACTTAAAGTCACTCTTAGTTTCCAAATAAATGAACAGCACTTTGCAAAGCTCACAGGAGATGAGGCTTTTGGGTGCTCCCACTAGGCTGGGTTACTGGGATATTCCTGTTCCACCATGGGCTTCCCCTGGTGATAGAAAAACAGTGAAAAAAGGGAATTATTTAGGCAAATTCATGTTGGGTGCTTAGAGCAGCTTCCACCCTGGGAAACTGTGTCTTTGCATCTTGGCACCTTTGGGTACCAGCACTCACTAGATTGCAGTGTGTTAAGAAATGGTCTTCATTGGGAAGAAATTCTTCCCTGTGAGGGTGGGGAGGCCCTGGCACAGGTTGCCCAGAGAAGCTGTGGCTACCCCTGGATCCCTGGAAGTGTCCAAGGCCAGGTTGGATGGGGCTTGGAGCAACCTGGGCTAGTGGAAGGTGTCCCTGCCCATGGAATAAGATGGTCCTTATGGTCCTTTCCAGCCCAAACCATTCTGTGATCTGTGCAAAGTTATGTCCACAGCAAACACTTTTTTAGCTTTCAGGTAACCAAATATCAGCTTTGAAGTGAAAACTGAGGGGTTTGATCCTGGCCTCTACACATGCATTAACTACTTGCTTTCAACTGATGGAGAGCTGGTTCCCATAGCAGGATTAGGGTTTGGCAGTCCCTTTTTCTGGTATTTAATGCCCTGCTCAACCCACCCTTGGTCACTGTCCACAGAGATCACCCTGGTCTCTGCTGCACTGGAGCAATTGAGAGCCCTACAAGGGACAAAAAAAGCCCTGTTTTGGCAGAAAAACGGTGTGTCATGTTGTTGTTCATCCACAGAAGCGTGTGAGTGATGAGAAGTGTTCTCTGTGAGCTCCTGCTCAGGCAGCATCTGCTCGAGGGGCTCCTCTGCCCACCCAGGGACCGCTGCAGCTCCTCGGGGGGGGCACAGCCCCTCTCCTGCCTTGCTCAGCCAGTTTGGCTCAAAAACCCAATTTCAAGTGTTTTCCTGCTTTGCTGCTTTTCTCCTTTTGGCAGGGCATATGCTGAGAGAGCCGGGGGATTCATCACACAGTCTTTATCTGATGGGAGACCCTCAGGCCCTGGATTTGACTGAAGGAACCAAATCTCTTGCATCAGGTTTTCGAGCGCCCACCGATCCAGATGAAATCAGTGGGGAACTGCATCCACTTCAAGTTTCAGAGCCCATTTAGCTTTGATTTGCATCTGGTATCTAGGGCAAACTCTGGGAAGTGTCTTGTTTCATCCAGTCTCGCCAATGTCTGTGATTTTATCAGAAAGTCTCATGGTATTTGGTGTGGTTCTTTTTCCTGAACATCCCGGCTTTAACCATCAATTGATCACGTCAGAACTGAGTCACTCAGTTAAAAATAAAAGCTTGTGTCCCCTGAAACGTTGAGTAACAGTCAGGAAAACACAGGAGCTGCAAGAGAAAGGGGAAGAGAAACTGCGAGAAACCAGAGTTTTTCATTGTGGACATGTTGGAAGGGTTCCTTTGGCCAAAAAACCAGAGGGTTTTGGGAGGTCTGGGTTTGGTAACACTGCAGGAGAGCAAAAGATGTGGGTGCTCGAGGGGTTTCTGGATATTTTCATCTGATTAGGAAAGACAGGCTGTCCAGCTCTACATGGTTTTATCACAGGTGAACGATAGAAACATTGGGTTTATAAAAGGTAAATGATATTTAATGAAAGCAGGGATGAAGTGGGACAGTGACTGTGGTCATGGAATCTGTAGCAAATGTGGGAAGAACTCTCCTGCTCCAGCCCTACTGGGTGATGCTCCTTCCACAGGTGCTGGGTTTGTGTGGGCTCTGTACCAGTCCCTGGAGCAAAAGCCTTACAGTGGAAAAATACAAAACCTTGGGATGAGCTCAAGCATTTTTCACTCCAGTCACGGAGTGGCCCCCCTGGGATGGGACTCACTGGGAAGGCAGACAGGGACAGTGTGGTGAGAGGAGAGAGTTGCTCTTAAGCAGCTTTTCCCATTGGAGGGGATAACAGGGCAGAGGACTCGGAGGGGTTTGGAGCAGGGAGTGGGAACCAGGCTGGGGTGGGCTCAGTGTGGCACCCGAGGCACATCCCATCCCAGCTGGGGGTGGGATGAGCACTGCTCATTTCCCATGCCTGCAGAGCTGGAATGTGCTCCCTGGCAGAGGTATCCCCAGGCATCAGAATTCCACGAGGCTCTGGAGGCTGCTGCATCCACAGCTCCCCCAGCGCTGGTCGTGAGAACCAGGTGTCTGGTCAGTGTTTGACCTAAGCTGCCTTTCCCGTTCTTTATTTCCTTCCTTTCTCTCTCTCTGCACACCCGGTGTCATTTCTCACATCCCCTGTGAAGGGATGGAAGGGAAGGGGCAGCTCTTTTCCCGTGGCTCTCCCATCCCCGTGCCCGCTCCTCGCGCGCTCGTGCCACGCAAAGAGGAAAATTCCCTTTAAACACACCAAATCAGGAAGGTTTCCCACATGGACACTGCCCCTTTGTCCACAGCCACGGTTGCTGCTTGGGGCAGACGGTTCTAATTACAGCAGTGTAATTGCAGGGCTGCACTCGGCCATCCCAGAGAGGGACCGGGGCAGGCAGGGCTGATCCTCGGAGAAACGCCAGCTCGGGGCTTCCAGAGCCACGGGGAATGGTTGGGAATATTTCTCTTCCCTCTCTCCCTGCCCCAGCACTCCCCAGGCTCCACAAATTCTGACTTTCACACACCCAGGGAGGAACAGCCTTTGTTATCTCAGGACTGTGAGCCAGGGAGAGAAATGGGAGGACAAAAGAGCAGATTGTTTTGTTGGGGTTTTTTGTTTCCCCTCCCCAAACTTCATCATTCTTACATTACTAACTCCTCTCCAATTCCAGCCTGCTTCAGAATATCTCTTGCCAGCCACGGATGCCCTGTGGGATTAGCCTTTCTTCTCCATTGTCTTTGCCTGCTTTCCTGCAGATAATAGGGAATACAACATCCTGCATCACAACACTTGGAAAAACACCGTGGGCGGTGGCTGTGCTGCGACAAGGGGACACTGGGATGGCAGGAGGGAAGGTGTCCTGGGGAGAATTGGTGCAATAAATCGTTGCTGCTGGGGTTGCACTGGTCCCTGGTGTGTGGCTGCTCCTCAGAGTAACATCCCAGACACCACAGCAGCTGAAGGAAAGGGGGAATTTTCATTTCCCATTAAAGCAGGTATAACTGAACCCCAAAAACTGGGGGAACGAGCTGGAGTGCTGGAAGGTTTCCTCTAGGATTCACTGAGCCCTGCCTTTGAGTTAGACAACCTTCAAACCATTCTATGGTTATTTCTCATAAGACACTCCAATATGTTTGTTTGGGGCTGCCTTTGCCATGGCCTCGCCCAGCTGTGCCAGAACACTCATTTCACCTGCTGGGCTCCAGGATGACACGGTGACCTGCACATGCTGCTTTGGTTTCCCATTGCCTCGATCCCTGGGCAGCCTTTCCCCCCTCAGTGACGCCAGCAATGGGAAGTGACACGTGCCAGGGCTCTGTTTTCCTGCTTTTACAATCATATATTCTAAAATCAGTGATTAGCAGCCATTAAAAGCAACAGATTCCTCATTAACAAACACTTTGTGCCAACGCTTGGGGCTTTGGGTGACATTTCCAGCCCTGATTTGGCTCCGAGCCTCTCCAGCAGAAAGCCAGCCCTGTGCACTTCCCTGGCATTTGCCACTTGCCCACAGTTTGTGAGGACTCACTTGTGTTTAATTTCTCTGTAACTTAATACAGTTATTTATTTCTTGTCCTTTATTTATTTTCATAGCTAATGGTGCCAGCACAGAAGGAGACTTGTTTCTTTTTTTCCCCCCCCCGAAGTGTTTCATCTGCATTTAATGCCTCTGGTGTGCCTGAGCTCACGCTCTGCCTGGTGGTTTCTCGTGGGTTTGTGTGAGGAACAGGTTCCCTGGACAATTTTCTCCAAGGAAAGTGCCTGTCAGGTAGGGAAGTGCAAATCAGAATGGGGCAGAGGCAGGAAAATAGGGAGATATGAAGAGGTCACAGGAATAATTTGCTTAATAAGCTGTGTCTTCCTACCTACAAGCATTAATGTTACACTTAGTCCCTGAACCATGAAAAGTTATAACTACTTGTTTATTACCTCATTTCTGGATGTTTTCATTCTCTGCATGACATTCAGATCTCTTTTTTCTGAATCCTTCTGCTTTTGGGTGCTTAAAGTCACGTGGCAATGGTTCTAATGGATAAATTTGAAAGTAAATTCAGGGTTTCAGGGGCTTATTTTTTCCCAACAGCATTGATTTTCAGGGCTTTTTTTTTATTATTATTTGGGATAGTATGTTCTCTGATAAATTGTGGTTTCATTTTTATAGTGAAAGGTTATTAAAATTTGGGGGGCATTTAAGGGGAGAAGGTGCTTGCCAAGGTGCATCCCAGCTGTGAGGGCTCAGATAAAGCCCAGGGTTGGATAATCTGGGTAATCCCCAGCTACAAATCCTACAGGATTTGGAGGAGTCTGTGCATTCCCATGACAATTTTTCTTTCCAGCAAGGACTTTTTCACGGTTTCCAAGTATCCAAGTAGGCAAAGAGAAAGAAAGAAAAGGAGGAGGCTGGAGGATTATGCGAATTTCAGAGAAAGAAGAGCAGAGAAGGAGGAGGAACATGTTCCCCAAGGCAAAGGAAACAGTTTCTGGGCAGGGAAGAGGATACAGGAATGTTTCAGCACTTCTTTCTTCTTCAAAGTCTTACTTTTCAAAGCCCACCTGACGACAAGTTCAGCAGTTTCAGTCAAAAAAAAAATCCTAAAACTATGAGAGACAAGTGGCAAAACTGGCACTGGGGGTTGAGTCTGTTGGTCAGGCCACATCCTAGGAAATTAAGATTAGGAAAACCCACGTTTTTAAAGGCTATAATGGACTGATTAGATGCTACAAAATCACTTCAAAGCTATTCTAATATTTTAATAGAAATATTTTAAATTTTTAAAGTTCATCTGACCACCCCTATGCTTGTATAACCCATGCAAACAGAGGGTGACGTGGAAAAAAGAGGACAAAACAGGTGGTTTAATACAATCAGGCAAATTTTTCAGCGCCTGGTTATAACAAATGGGTGATGCCAAAAGAGTCCCTGGATTTCCTAAGCCTAAAACTGATGTGAGACACACCAAAACAACCTGTTCACCACCAAACTGAAGGCAGAAAAGTAGGCAAAATTTCTAACAGAATATTCCATTTCCCTCCAGTTCAGGCTACACCACCACAATCAAACCACCTGGCTGTTTCAGGGGATACATAGAACTTTACTAAAAAAGTTTTATTGCCAAAATATTTTGAAGCAAAGTTTATCTGTTCTCTTTCTGCTGCTAATTCCTCCTGTAAATATTTTTGTGAGGTGTTTGTTGTTCTTTTAAACTGTGAGCAGCTGTAGCGGTCCTGGAGGCAGTGCTAATGAACAGATGTGTATGGCAGAAAAAACCCCTTATTATCTTGCTTTTGTTCACCAAAACTTGTTAATTTGGGGCTGTCTGCATTTCAAGCTGCAATTTTCTTTTCCACTGAAGGTGTAATGGTGGCCTTCAGAAGTTGAGGTGGTGGGTTTGCCTCTGTTTTCCCTTTTCCCTTATTTAACTGCCTGTAAAAAGGGAACTCCTGAATTATTTACTCCAGCCCAGTTTCCTGCTGGTTCCTGATGTTCTGCAAGAAGTCCATATAAAATAGGCTGGGAAAAAGTTGGCTGTAATTCAGTGGAAAGTGAGTTGTGGCTGATGCACCCAGAGTTTCCAAAGCCCTAAACAGTTTACAGGAGCATCACTTACATAAGGAAACATAACAAGGAAAGAATTGGGTATCCCTGAAATTCTCTCTTTGTGTCTTTATTTGGCTGTGGCCCAATTCTGACCTTACCAAATTAACAGAAAGGTTTCTGGTGTTACAGCAGGGGTAGACTCAGGTATTATTTGATGGTCGTGGTCATTGCTGCTCTCCATGAGATATTTGGATGTTTGCACAGCAGGCACAATCAGCTACTGAATTCCTTTGTCCTCCCAGAGATGGTTTCCTTTCCCCAAACACTCCCCTGGTTAAAATAAATTACAGAATCATGGAATGATTTGAGTTGGGAGGGACCATAAAGCTCATCCCTGTCATGGGCAGGGACACCTTCCACTAGACCAGGTTGCTCCAAGCCCCATCCAACCTGGCCTGGAACATTTCCAGGGATGGGGAATCCACAACTTCTCTGGGCAACCACCACCCCCACAGCTGAATATTAAGAATTTCTTCCTGATATCTCATCTAAACTTCCTCTCAGTTTAAAATCCAACACCTTGTTCAGTGTCTCATGCCTCACTGGTTTTTTGATGCTGATTTTTTCCTGCAAGAAGAGAAGTAAAATGTTTAGATCAGGTTGGCATTGTTGGGGTGATTTTTCTCTTTAAACCACCATCAAAAGCTGGAAATCTCCTAAAAAGCAGCATACAAGTGGTGTTAATCACCTTAGGTCTTCAGCTACTTTCCTGCTGGGAAACTGAGTTTTTGAGATGTTAACATCTTTGAGTGGAGATCAGAGGGCTCAGTCTGGGAATGGCCTGTTGATGGATTCATAACAAGAGATTATGGAAAAGGAAATCAAATAATCTCCCTCACAATCCAGAAAAATCTCCTACAGATCCCTTTGTGTGGAAATCCTACTGAGCACCATGGATCTGGAGAAGTCAAAACAGGGGAATTGCACTCCTTTCCTTAGATTGTCCTTCATTCAAACATCCAATATTTCACACTCAAATCAAAGATACATACACTTCTATACTATAACTATAATTACATTTTATGTATGTATATATAAATGTATATATGTATATATAAAATGCGTGTGGCATTTTGGGTTGTATTTCCTCAGCCTGAATTTCACTTTACTCCATTGCATCCATTTATTTCTAGCTCTGTCCTTCTCCAAACTATTAAATTCCAGCTCCCCTTTGGCACTGGCATGTTCTCATCTTGTTCAGCCCTGTGTGTCACCTCACTCCACTGCACAGATCAGGGATCCCTTTTAACCTCTCCTGTAACTGAGTGTTCCAGTAACAGGTTGTTGGGGCAGCTCTGCTCTGCCACGAGGTGAAGGTGAGAGGATTTTAGGGTCATCCAAGACCAGAGTGATATCCCTCCCTGATCTGCAATAAGGAGCTGTTACCATGCAGCTTGAAAACCTACAGGCAGTTTATGCACCTACCTCATGCTGCAAACTCATATCTTATTTATTGTCCACCATTTAAATTAAGTCACATTTACTGTGGCTCCAAGGCATCTCTTCCCCCTTGAATCTCTGTTTCCAATTATTTCCCCCCAGATGTCATTAGCTGGTATTTGCCAGGTTGCATCTCATTTTGTTTTCTGTCTTTTTGCTTAATAACAAAAAACATAAGGGGTCACTTTGAGGCGGTGGAACTAATGGGCAATCACGAATATTATGGAAGCTTGAAAAATTATTAAGGTGATGAAATCTTTCTTGTGCCACACGCTAATGAAAACCCAGCATGTGGCTGTTTTCCAGATAATCCTATTGCTAGACTGATTGAAATATCACTGTGAGTGCTTTCCTCTAAATATATGTATTCTAAGTGTCTATACATTCAGCTCTCCATGAAATTGGAGTTATTCTGCTTTTCATGAACTCGCATATGAAATAGATTAGATGGCTGCTTGTAAAATCTTATTAAGCTGCTGTTGCTTGACATTTTGTGCCATGTGATGGAGTGATAATCTGGAGTAGGTAGCAGAACAGACACTCAGTGGGCTGAACCTCCTGCCCACAGCTGATGCCACCCTCCAGAGCAGTGCCCGTATTGCTGGACAGGGACTCAGCAGCCTGCTGGTCTAAAAGAAGCTGAGCACAAAGGATTTTTTTTAAACAAACCCTGGGAAATGGCCATATTGATGGCCCTATCAAAAATATTTCCCTTTGCCAGGGCAGGGTGGTAATGGGAGCACAGCTGCACTGGGATGGAATAGGGAGGGAATATTTGCTGCGTGAGCCTGAGCTGCCACTTAGTGCAGTTTGCAGCAATCAGGGAGTGATTGCTCGGTGTAATTGGGGTGGGGTTGTGGCACTCAGGTGGTTAACAGGTTATTGCTGCAGTGGGCCTCACCGAGCTGTCACGAGGCTCTTCAAAAGCAGCAAACCTCGGCTCACGGGATCACCACGGGCTCCTCGTGGGCAGGGAAGGATGAAACGAAACACAAGGAAAGAGCTTTTCTCTGCATGACCCCGTCTCTGTGCTCTGGGTGACTTTTATTCACTCCACGGGCTGAGTAAAGTCCCAGTCTGGGCTCGGCTGGAATAAACATCTGTGGCTGAATAATTGCACTAATGCAGGGAGCACATGATGAAAAGTGAGGATTGTGAGCCTTTTTTTTTTTTGTGAGATTTTTTTTTTTTTTTTATTCAGTACAAGGAAAATTCCCTCCCCGGAATGAATGGCAGCTATTCATATCAATGAGAGGAGAGAGAAGGAGTCAGGACAATTTTACTAACCTTTAATAAGGCTCTCAATCTATTTATAAAAGGCCATCAATGTGTGGCCCCACTTTCAGCTGAAGGCAGATGGCAATATTTTAGTTCAACTATGGTTTTTCTCCAATGCACTAAAATCATTATGGACTTTGTTGCTGGTTTTACTTCAGTTGGATGCTGATGCTTCATGTTACTGCAGCGTGGTCCCTCCTCACCCCAGGGATGAATGCAGGGCTCTTCCTTAGGAATGCCTTCCTCATTAGCCCAGGACACGAGGATCTCTCCTCCTCCTCCTCCTGCAGAGCCCTTGTTGTCCCATCTGTTCAGAGCTCCTCCTTTGCTCCTCACCAACCTTTTGACCTGCATCCTTTTCCTTATCTACTGAGTTTAAGTTGCATTTGAGGGACATCAGCCCTCATATGGATGAATCCTGTGGGATTAGCACCTCTGAGAGCTGCACCAGCACAGGAGGAGGTGGTGGGTTCCTTCTTTGTCTCTGTCTTTCCAGCTTCAGGGAGTTGTGAGCTTGAAATAGTCTCTGTTAGTCCAGGCAGATAATTCCTGCTTATTCCCCCAAGAATAAGGTCCCTTGATGCTGCTCTGACTCCCTTTAACAGTGGCTTTAACATTCTAAATAATCTATAAAATTTAAAAAAGTTATCAGTAAGATGTCAAAAAGTGTCTGTGCAAAACATCCCAGTAGTATCCCTGTTTTGTCCAAGGGAGCTGCTGGATGGAGGCAGTGTGGCAGTGCAGGACATGGTCACCATGGCTGGGGTGGGACATGATGCCATCAGTGTGCCTTATTGACACTGAGGAAAATCTTTAATTCCAGACTTTATATAAATAGTTGCTGAGGGTTTGTTTGGTTTTGTTTTTTTGTGTTTGGGGTTTTTTTTTGTAATGTATTGAGCTGGATTCTCAGAAATCCCCGTGAAATCTGTGGCCTGTTCTCTGTCTTGGGCACCCATGATAAATTTGGGCCCTAAAAGCTGTGATTGTGCTGTCATGTGCATTTCTGGGGTGCAGTTTGTTGGCTTCACAGGTTCCAATTATTTGTTTATTTTATTTTTATTTTTTTCACGTCTATCCATGTTCTTTGTGGTGCAAAAGATGACTCGTGCACCTCCTGAACAATCCTGTGTACCAAACATTTCCCCTGATGGAGAGAAAGGCCACCACTGTCTGTTGTACCTTTGACAGACCCTCCTTGGATCTTTTTGTGCCAGGCTGTAGTTAGACATATTATGGGAAGTTTGTGAGAAGGAAAGGTTACTGCTTAGCTGCTGAGACAATTTTCTCTGGAATTATATTCCAGGTGGCTTCTCTTGATATTTTACATCACATGGGGCTGACCCCTTTGGTTTCATGGCATATGTGTGTTACAAACACACTCTTTGCATAAAAGCTTTGGAAATGCTCTGAAGCCCGAGACTGCAGCAAAGACCAAATCCATGTGACGTTGTCATAACAACAAACAATAATTTGAAATGCAGATTTTTTTCATCTTTACTCTTTGGTTGTGATTGAGAGCTGTGGAAAATGGGGGATTTGCTGCACTGAGATTGTGCCTATTAGAACAGGAAGGTGATAATGGGAGTTGGTAGGATGCCCAAGGGATCAGGATTTATGAATAGTCCTAAACAATAATACATCTAAACCAAGAATTAGTTGTGTTTCTGTGGTGGCCTATCCAGCTATTTCTGTTCAGCCTGTCAGACTGGTGGGACCACTGGGGAAGCTCTGGGATCTCTGGATCAAACAGCTTTACTGCAGCTAAAGCCCAAACTTGTGACCCTCTGATAAACCCACGGAAATTAGAGCCTCTTTGGTGTGTGTTTCCAAACAGGTGTTTCATCCCTTTGAGCGGATCAGTGGAGTTTGCTGGGTTATTTGCAAATAGCTTTTACTGCTGAAAGATGGTGTTTTCTTTTCATGAGGAAGGAGCTGTGATTCCCCCACGTCTGTCACTTCACGAGCCACTCTGCTGCTTCTGTGCTCGGCTCCCAGCTCAGCTCATCACACCAGTGTTCTCCACATCTCCTGTGAATCCACAGCAACCCTGCCCTGTCCTGCCATTCCTGCCAGGAAGAGAGCAGCCCTTCTTGCCACGTGTGTGTGAATCACTCCTACCCAAACCATCCCAATTGTTGTGTGCTCCTTTCCACTGTGCCCTGCAGGGTGCAGGAACCACGGCAGTGCCTGGGCAGGGAGGGGGGAAGGTCCAGCCCAGTGCTCAGCCCCTGCCTCACTTTAATATTTCAAATCCAGATAAGAGAAAATCACACTCTGCACATGAACTCCAGCCTGTTTCCTCTGCCCTTTCTGGCTTGATTCACTCTCCCTTTGTTACTTTTCATGTTTCACGATGCCTCAAATGTCAGAAACCTTCTTATTTTCCTTGATAGGTTTTGTGATTTCCTTAGTCATTCATATCTGTCCTCGCTCTTTTCTTGTACTAATATCTCTGAGAAGCCAACTCATTTCCTGAGCTTTACACAAGGGCTTTTTCTTTTCCTTTTTTATTTCTAATCTTCATTTCCTTTCTCTGTCCCTGTCCATCCTCTTTCCATTCCCTCATTTCTGCTTTTCCTGTAACACCAGCACTTTCCTCAGTCTGCCTGGGTAAAATCTAGTCATTTTGATTTTTAAAAAAGAAGAATCATAAATAAAGTGAATATGCTTGGTATGTCAACACAGGCAAGATTTGTTCTGAGCAGTGTAAATATTCTTGAGATCTCAGAGCCCTTGAAATGAATCTTTCACCCTTTGGAAAAAAGGTGCTCATTGCATTTGTTGGTGCTCTGGAGAGTGCTGGGCCAAGCAGGAGGAGCACATCAGTAGCCTGCAGCTATTTCAGACATATATTGGCAGCATCACCTATAAAAACAGCTGTTGGACATAAAAAAGAGAGGGAAAAACATGAAAGCTCCAATTATTTCTAGTGGCAGGTGCAATCTCCAAAGCTGCAGAGATTTCTGCTCGTCTCAGATAACTCTCTCCACCTTGGATGCCTCTTTTGGAACTTCTTTCAACGTTGCTTTGCCGGGGAGTGCTGGGACACACTGGTGGCTCTGGACAGCTGGACAAGGCTTGGGGGTGCCACAGGCACTGGGGACCTGCCACCACCCCTCTGCTCCCCCTGCAGTTCTCCACACTGCATTTGCACAGCAGGAATGTGACTGTTTAACTACCTCAATAATAATTCTGGAGTAAACAACCCTTATTTAATAATAATTTGATGTTTTAATAATTTGACAACTCACTGCTCAGTCTGCCGCAGCAAGGGCGACGGTTTCATTAAGAGATTTTATATGCTAAATTATACTGTGAATTTTATTCCTGGTGGTGGAATTCATTCTTTCCTCATTCCCTTGCCTGCAGGGTCACAGTTGCAGCCTCCCTCTTGCCCATCTCTCTCTTAGCAAATACCAAGGCAACACATTCTTAATATTACAGCAACATCTATTTCCTCTGTCAGCAATCCAATCCCACCATGTCTCCAGAGGCTATTTGAGTCTCTTTCAATGATCTTTTTTTTTGTATTTCACACTGGGAAAAAAAAAAAGGGGAAAGAAGGTATTTGTATTTGTCTTCACCCCTAGTGCAATTTCCATTTGCTGTCTGATGCTGCTCCTCTATAACCCCTGGGCAGACTCTTCCTTTGCCCTGTGCCCTGTTTGCTTCTCTTTCTGATGGGCCAGGGGCTTCTTCCCACCTTGATTATTTCTATACCTCCCATTCCATTGCAGGGGCAGGAGATGGACTTGATGATCCTGCTGGGTCCCTTCCAACTCAGTCTGTAATTCCCACACCCTGCACCATTAAACATTTATTTATTGCTACATAACTCCAGGGATTAATTTTCTTTTTTTTCCCCCACTATTTTCTACCCTTCTATGGCCTCGGGTTTTTTTTCCCCATTAACCTCAATTTAAGGCTTTTTGCTCCTGCTTTTTACCATCAGGAGCAAATCACCCACCTTGGCTAAGGAGCAGTGTTGGGTTTGTGTTAGAGAAGGTAATGATCAGGTCAGGGGGCTGTGAGCACATGCAAGGATGTACCAAGGTACATCCTTCATCCAAGAGGTGGATATGGGTGAATAACAATCACCCACAGAAAAACTTGGCAGGTTTAAGGTTATGAAATACCCAAAATGCACTTATTCAGCATGTTGTGTGCACAGGCAGATCCCATCCAGCCATGAATTTGTATTTGTAAAGCAAAATGTCTCCTCCTGCCAGTGAATAAGGCCTATGAACTTCTGCAGTCCTTCAGCAAAGGCTTCAACACACATGGCATAGTTGGTGCCCTCTGCAATTTTATGCCCAGTGAGGAAAATGGGTGTATTTTTCAATGGAATAAACCAACATAAAATCCCAACACAGAAAACACGGGTGGAGATGTTTATATTCCTGTTAGTGGAACAAAGTAAATACTAGACTTCCAGTTAAGGCTTGTTATAGACTGAAAATGTGTGTTACTAAAATGTGCCTAACTGGTTCATTTACAAGTTGTAGTTCGATAACACATCTTAAACCACGTTCCTCTTATTCCAGATAGGATCAGAGAGACGATGTTTTACAACTGGGTATGTGCTCCTCTAGCACTTCACCTGCCAGGAGCAGATCAGCCAGCAATCAGTAATTCCCTTGCTGTTAATTCCTGGGGTCAGAGGTCTCTGTTTTCTGGGAGCTGTGCAGCAGGAGGGGGATACCCTGGAGGGGCTCCCACCTCTCCTGGATGTGCCGTGAGGGCAGCAGGAGGATGACAAATAGTGCTTGGGAAAACAGCTGTTTTTCTGAGAAGTTCCAGGAACGTATCGAATTTCGGTGCTTTGTCCTCAAAACAGAATTTGCATTTGGTTTCCTGCCCAGGCTGTGTTTGATCACAGCTTGAAGCACGACAAGGTGTGAGGCAGCCCAGCCCAGCAGCCAGGGAGCCCAGGGCTGCTTTTCTTTACCCAGCTCCCTGTTAATAGTCTCTCTTTCAGCATTTTGCCCTTTTCCATGCAATCAAGCCACCTCTCCAGAGCTTCCTCAGAGTTTGTGGAAGAGTCCAGGTTAGTAGCTATTAAAACTGGAGGGTTTTTTTAACCTGAAGCTGCAGAACTGTGTGTTTCCCCCTGCCAGTGGAGCGAGGCGTTTGGACAGGCAGCGCTCCACAGAGAGAGGAAGCTGCTGGTCCAGGACCTGCAGAGTCCCTCTTATTTTCCCTTGAAGTGGAGAGATGTGGAGAGCCATCCACAGGGATCACAGGCTGGCTTTCCACTGCTGAAACAGCCATGGATAATCCTGGCTGGATCAAAAGCCATGGTGAGAGCTGCAGTTCTTCCAGATGCTGGAGGCTGCCACAGCTAATCTGCTTTTGGGCAGTACCTGCCCTTTTAACTCCTTGCTGTGTGCTGTGTACTACACATGTGGTGTTGTGTTGGCCAAAGAGGACACACAGTGTTCCCTAATCCATTTCAAGTAGCATCAGAAGTCACTGAGAGCCACTTCACAGGCAGCTGTGATGAGAATTTTTAATTCACCTCTTTGCAGCATGGGGTATTTTTGGCCTGTATGGCTCTATTATGATGCTAAGTAGTCTAAAAATGATGGTTTTCTTCTGCTTTCATCATTTTTACATCAAATGTGGTGTCATCGCTTTCGTGTCAGAACATAGATGGGGTATGAAAGTCCTGGTGCCCTGTGCAGCCACAGAATTCTCTGTAGTTATTGGGGCTTCCCAGAGTATCTCTGGCAGTGCTGGTAAGTCTTGGGCTTCTGCAATTTAAATAATTTGTTCATCATTTGAAAGAGAGCAGGTTTAGATTCGATGTGAGGAAAAAAGTCGTCCCTGAGAGGGTGAGGAGGCCCTCGCACAGGGTGCCCAGAGAAGCTGTGGCTGCCCCTGGATCCCTGGAAGTGTCCAGGGCCAGGTTGGACAGGGCTTGGAGCAACCTGGGCTGGTGGAAGGTGTCCCTGCCCATGGCAGGGGGTTGGATCGAGATCATCTTTAAGGTCCCTTCCAACCCAAACCATTCTATGATATTTCCATCAAGACAGAGAGAAAACCTCTGTTTTTAGTTTCCTTTGTTCTCACAGGTGTAGCTGAGCCGGTAATGGAAAGTTCTTTGCCAGGGCCTTGGAGTGCAGGAGGTTGGGTGAGCTGCAGGCAGGAGCTGCTCTCACTCCCATCAGGCAGCCCTTTGCACCACGTGTGGAGGGGACGAGCGTCCATTTGTCTGTCAGTAATTTTGGCAGCATCACAGCTCCTTTTAATCAGCTCTTTAAAGGCTTCACAGCTGGTGGCCAAACTCCTGCTGCAGATTCAATGGAGCAATTTACTCTGCAGCTCCTCGGCGTGCCTGGATCTATTGCACGTTGTTGTCTGAGGGGTAGGACAGAGCTGTGCAGTGTGGCTGCAGGTCCTGGGGCTGGGGGCATGTCCCTGCATCCTCTGACACCTCTGCACTGGCACAGGGTGAAGCAAATCTTTGGGAAACATCAGGTTTTTGCTGCAGATGAAGCTGATGTACCACAGAGACAGCAAATGACAGGGTTGCACCTTCTCCTCTGGTTTCCACTGGGCTTCTTATGAAGATGGTCAGCCCAGAACAAAGAGAAAAGCCAGGGATAAGATAGTCTTAACCATCCTTGTCACATGCACCAGGGAACACAGTTGGTTTCAACTTGATGGACTTTATTGTTGTTATTGTCATCATCATCACCACTCTCTACAAACACCTGAAAGGAGGTTGGAGTGAGGTGGGGGTCGGTCTCTTCTGCCTTGTCTCAAGTGAAATAATGAGAGGAAATGGCCTTAAGTTGTGCCAGGGGAGGTTCAGATTCTGTATTAGAATTTTTTTCCCCTGAAGGAGTGGTCAGGCATTGGCATAACTTGCCCAGGGAGGTGTTGGAGTCACCACCTCTGGAAGTGTTCAAGAGGCACCTGGACGTGGCACTTGGGGATGTGGTTTAGGGATGATCGTGGTGGTGCTGGGTGAGAGTTGGACTTGATGATCTTGAACTTTGGTGATTCTTTTATAATCTTTATCACCATTATTAATGTTATAACAGCCCTTAATCTTCTGGCAGCCTTTAGCACTCCTCGAGGGAGAGAACAAAAGGTACACTGAGGGCTTCCTGCTGGGAAAATATCGGTCAGTGTGACCCCATAATTCCCCTGTTCCTGGAAGATCCCATAGCAAACCAGGTTGTGAGAGCTGAAACAAGAAAACTGCTTCACTGTTGTTGCTGGAGTATTTTTCTCTGCCTTGCCATCAGAGCTCCATGAAAAGCCAGGTCTGGACCCCACACTGGGATCTCCCTGAGCCTCAACTTGGAAAATATTTGCATCAGTGCCCTGCCTGATGTTCCAGCTGTGGGGGCATCTCTTGAGGCTGTAAAACACAGAACCACATCCACTGCTTGTAGTCAGGCTACCTGAGTAATTTACACCAAGCCCTTAAGGATAATTTTCCTGAGGCCCACTCAGCCAGAAGGTGAGGTCTCTTTTCAGCTGGAAACTATGGGAATGTGCTGCTGCAGCTGCTCCCTGGGAGATGGGTAAAAAAGGCTTTTCTACGAAAGCAGAGGAGTCAACATGCATTTGGGACTGTGCTGTAATCCAGGCAACACCTATTGAAGGTCCAGACCCAACTCTGGTATTTAAACAGCTCTTACACCATCTTAAAGGTATGTTGGAATTATCTTTACATTTTTGAGGACCAGCCCTAACTTTTCATTTTGGAGTTGCTGTGTCAAGCAGAACGACTGCAGTTTTCCTGCAGCTGAAAAGCTTAATTTCTCTCAATAAAACAAAGCTCCAAGTCCTGTTCCTCTGATCCTGGGCTATTTGGCAGCTTGCTGGATATCACTCTACTCACAGGAGACGTTATTACCAGGAAAACAAGCAGGTTATTATTACTCATGCTCAGCCTGGGTTTTGATGGGTCTCTCCAGGATCCATTTCTATTCACTGTTTATTTTCATTAGTGGTTGGAATGATATAAGAGATGATACAGTTACAAAACCTGCCACTGATAGGGGTGGAAGCTGTTTCAAGCACTCTGGAGGGCAGGATTACGACTCAGGCTGACCTTGGCTCGTTGTATTTCTGCTCTGCACAAGATGAAATTCAATATCAGGGGTAGCAAAGTCTTTCTCTTGGCAGGGCAAAATCAGCTCTGAAAAGTGGGGAACAGTGACCTTGGCAGAAGGGTGTGATAAAAGGGTTTGGGGTTTATCATGGATCACAATAAATACATCCAGAGCTTCGTAGACCTCAGTCGGTGGTTTCAGGTTGTGGTTGGGGTCTCCTGGGAGCCTTGGAGCCTCTCTGCAGGGTCTTTAGGACGTGAATAAGAAGGATACAATGAAAATTGTGAAGGTCCACCCGCTGAAAAAACGGTTGCAAGCTTTTGTTTCGGACTCTGAAGGTGTATTTAGGGGTTTTTGTTTATTATCTAACTGCACTGTTGGTGTATGAAGGGTATTTTCATGAGGTGCACAGTGGGCCAGTGCTTCTCTCAGAATAAGACAGCTTTTAGTGCATTTCTTAGCTTTAGCCTGTTAGAGAAGGTCTCATTTAATCATGGCAGGACTGACCCTATTATTAGGCAAGTCCATCTTTGTTAGGTTTTCACCAGAATAAAATAGTATCTGACCCCATAACAGGTTCCCTTTCAATGAACTGCTGGCAAAGCTCCTTGTGAAGGCTCTCGTTCGAATAAATTCTTGGCAGAGCTCTGGGTAATGAGATTTCCATTGAATAAGCTGTTAGCAGAGCACCTTTTGACTCAATTCACATAGTTAGAGAGGAGCCCTGGGAGTCAGGGCTCTCCAGTTTGGTCTCTGGTGGTCTCTGTCTGTCTGTCTGTCCTCACCACGTCTGCAGGACCAGGACACCCTCACCTCAACACTCAGGCTCAGATGGGGCTTGGAAGTTCCTCCCAAAATCATCAAAATATTATATCAAGTGTGCTGACATGACTACTGAGGACAAGCATTTCTGTCCCCATGAGGCAAAGATGGTTCCAGGGTTACTGTTTGATATGTGAAGGGGGGTAACCTCCAGTATAAACTTTTTGGATAACATCTCTCTATAGAACGTCTTTAAAACTGCTCTTTCCTGTATTTCTGAAGATACTCAGGATTATTCCCTCATTTGTGTCCTATCTGAAAAGGTGGTAGCAAGTGTCCAGGCTTTGTGAGCAGAACACACCTCCTTCTCCTCCCATACATATTTTTTTTTTTTGTTATTCCAGCTTCCCATCTTAGTTTGGGATTAGGAGTGGTCAGCTTTCACCCTGCAAATCTTTGTAATGGGATTAAGCGGATAAGGACATGTAGAAAATGATTAGTGCTCTCCTGGGAGCCATTAATGGTTTGTAAAGTTCCTCACAGCAGTAACACCTACCGAGCTGGGTTGCACAGGAAGAAACTTGCACTTCCTTTAATACTAATTTTAGAGAGGCTGCATCTCTCTGGGTAATGAGTATTGATTCCTCAGAGATCTGCTGAGAATTGGAAAGCAGGTAGATTTAATCAGAAGCGGGATTCTGGTTGTAGTGCAGATAATACATGGAAAATCACACCTTTCATCAAGTTTTTTTGGGGGATGAAGAGAGGCAGGGCAGATAAAAAGCCTCCATTCCCCTTCCTTTGGATCCTGGGCTGCCCTCTGCTCTGCAGGACCAGAAGCAGCATTTTCCAGACCACAGAATTTTGGGGTATAATGGCCTCAAATTCCCTTAGGTGAGGTTTCAAACACCCCTGCAGCCATGTTGAGACACCCTGTGGGGGCTGCACTGGGGCATCTGCCCAGTCTGATGCAGGCTCAGGGCTCCCCAGTGCAAACCAGTACACGGAGGAGTGCAGTGGGGGGAAAGAGCTTCTCCACAAGACTTTATTTCCCACCCCAAACACTGCAGCAATGAGCTCTTTCTGTGAAGGCACCAAACCATCCTGGTCTGCTGGAGATAAGAGCTGCAGGATTAACCCCACCCCCCCCCAAAGGGAATCCCTCCTCTTGCTCCAAGGTTTTGGTGTTTGGCAGCAGCTGCTCTGCGTGGGGCGAGATCCACACTCAATCCTGTTTGTGCTGCAGCCAACTCAGAGTTAGAATATTCGTGGAGAGCATCAGAAATCTGTGTCTTTCTGAGGTATTGCTGTGCTGGCTGGGAATTACAGCTGAGCTCAGGCAGAGGGACAGGGACCCCCTCTATCCTGATAGCTTCATCAGGCTCAGCATTGTGTGTGCTTTGAATAGAGATACCATGTGGAGCTCTTCCCTTCTGAAGGGAAGCCTGATTATTCCAAATGAATTTCAATATCATAATGGTTTACACATTTTTTATACTCTCTCTGGTAGGATGAATGCACAGGTAAATCATAGAATATCCTGAGTTGGAAGGGACCCAACAAGGATCATTGAGTCCTTGTAACTTGGTGAAGAAGGAAAGGTATTAAAATTCTTGAGAGTTCCTTTATTGGAAACACTAAACTCAAGTTCAAGGGATGAGAAGAGCAGTGAAGGCCAATCGTGAACAGATAGAAATAAACCTCATCCCTCCAGGTTGGGTCCCTGATGGTGAAAGTAGAAGCTCCTTGAGGAAATTACATGGCTGGCAGCCAAAGGAGCCCTTTCTTCTTCAAATGCTTCCTAATTAAGTTCTGGCTATTAATCTGTCTTCCTGAGTCAAAGTTCTTCTATGCAATAACAAATTAATGTAAATCATCTTGAGGTAGAGGAACAAGGTTGATCTGATTTGAAATCTGGTGTCATCCAGCCCACGTGAAGTGGGAATGGGCTGGTTTGTGGCTGGGGCACAGGAAAAGCTTTGGATCTTTGTTTAATTGTTCCTAAAACTGTATGGGCTGCCCTGTTCTCCAAAGTGCTGATTAAAGGTGATTATAGAATTAGCAGGAAAAAAAATCCAGCAGGATGTCATTGCCATGCAGAGATATCCCTGTGTTCCTCAGGAACTCTAATCCTCAGAGTGACTCATCCCCTTTAGTGTTTTTCATAAAGCCACTGCCATGACATTGTTATTTACCCAGATAAATCTGTTTATGTCCTTCTCCAGCCACCAGCTGTGCCCAGGCAGGAGAAAGTCTTTTGGTGAATTTTAGGCTGAGCTTTTTGGAAATCATCACGGCAGAGCTGGTGGATGAAACTCATGCTTGAAATTAGAGACCTGCTGGAGCTGAGGGATATTTGGGATTGGGTCTGTCATCTCCTTTGGTGCAGAGTGGAGCAGGAGTTGGATCTTGGAGGTGCCTTCAATAATAATGTGATTAATATGTGAGGGTGTAATATGACTTCTATGTAATTTGGGAGTGATGAGGTGGTTAGGAGGAGGAATTCAAATGTCATATCACTCCATGACTTCCTGCCTGATGCCAGGGATGCTCCCTGCTCTGCCTGCAGCACAGCAGCACCCAGCCTGCATTGTGCCCATCCTTACTTCCCCTGTATCCTACTGCCTGAAAAATCCACCTGGCCACACTTTAGGAGGATCTGTCTGAGTGCCATTTTCTCTGAACACCCAATTTCTGAGCAGGCCAAGTGCCCCTGTTCTCTCATGTGCAGCTGTGACACTGCAATGACTCACAAAGCCCTTCTGAGTGCCCTCCCATCTCCACAAGAGCAGTCATGGCACCTCACCACCCTGCTCTGCATCACCCCTCCCTGACCCAAACCACTCTCAACATCCTGATTTATTAGGCAAGAGAACCTCGAGCAACTTGTTTTTTAAGTCAGGTGCTTATTGCCCATTATCCACCGCCCCAAACTGAGCTCTGCCTTCTGGAGCAGCTGATCCTCCCCATCGGTCACTTTTGTTTGTCTGAAATTTGACTTGGGGGACTCATGAACGCAAAGATGGACTTTTTTTTCCCTTGTGTTGAAAATGTGGATGGAATTTAAAGCAGGTGAGGAAGGGAGCTATGAAAGATCTGGCTGTTATTCACCTTTATGGGGCAACACACGTGATGAAAAGGGGAGAGGAGGAAAATCCATCACTGGTAATGGAGACAAGCTGCATGGAGAGAGGAACCCACAGAGGTCAGGAGAGATTCCTGGGCTGGGTTCAAAATGCAGATAAAAAACACAAGCAGAGGGATAAAATTAAAAATAGGAAAATGGAGGGGAGGTCTTTAATACATCCCTGCTTAGAAAATGAACAATAAAGTGAGATATTCTGGGCAAGCAAGCGTGGGGTGTGGTACACAGAACATCACCTTCATGGAATCTCATGGATCTCATGGATACCAGTGATTGTCCAGGGTCTGGGACAGAAGATAGCCTTGTGGGTTCACCAAGTGGAGTGAGTTACAAGGAAACCACAGTTAATAACTGAAAAAGTGCCTCTGAAAATCCTGCTTTTCTTCCTCATCCCTCCAGTCCAGCCCCTAGAAAGGAGAAAACAAGTCCACTTACTCCTCAGCCCTGGAGGTCAGCTCCCACCAGGGTAACCTCATCTTTCTGGACTTGGGTGTGCACTGGTAAAGCCTCCATTTCCCCTTGTTTTTCATGGATAGGGGTGAGGACGTGTGGCTCAAGCTCAATGAGAGCAGGTGCCGGGTGTGAAACCTGGAAAGCGAATTTCTTTTCCCTTTATCTCCATCTGCTCCTGCTCTCCCCATCCCTAATTGAGATCTTCTGCTGCAGGAAATGCGGAGGCAGTTTGGGGGAGGTGGGTAGAGATAGTTTTTAATAATACACCTGTTGAAGGCTCTGTGTGTTCTGCCTTAATCCTTTGTTTGCCCTCTTTCTGTATCGACTCCATCAACACAAACGCTCAGTGTAATAAACGGGGAACAGGCAGGAGCAGCAACACAGAGAGTTGTGGAGCTTCCCCTCCTCGCTCTGATCAGATCTCTCCAGGCTGGAGTGTATTTTTGAACGTTAGAAAACGTACTGGAAGGTAAGGATTGCTATTAGATGTCATGTTTAGTTCCCACTGCAGAGCTGTTGGCACTGGGAGGCTGTGACTTGGCCATGGTTGGGTGTCACAGTGGTGGGATGTGTGTGGATGATCCTTCCCTCCTGCTGGAGTTTTGTTTTGCAGGATACACCCCAGGACTGCACTGCAATAATAAAGGCAGTGGTACCTGGGAGCAGTTCAGAATTTCCATTTATGGCCCCCTGATTCTGGAGTGGAGGGGAAAAAACAGGGAAAGGAGGTGATGAGCCCATGCCCAGTGCACTGCTCCTTCTGCTGCCTTGGTGGGTGAGTAACAGATAAGGGAATTGGATACAGTTTTTCTGAGAAAAGGAACTTTCAAAGTCAAGTTTGAGGTGTTTGGCTTTGATAACCCCTCTTTAGCCCACACCCAGAGTGTCCACCACTGCAGTATCTCACCAGCTTTAGCCCAAGGTGTGATTCTGTGATCAAAGTGCAGCCTTTAACCAGCCTGTAGCAGCGAGTTGTTTCTCAGCATCATTTCCCAGTGACACTGTTCTCTCTCAGTGTGAGTTTGTGATTCCATCCATCCTTGCAGAAGGCAGTAACCCAGGTCAAATTGAGTCCTGCCTTTTCCCTTCTCACCAGGAAACGACCTGAAAATCAAGTAGAATTTTCTCCTTTTCATTGATCTTATAGTTTAAAATAACTTTGTAATAAAACTTTTTAGGACTTCGGTTCATCATGATATTTTGTTTAGAAAAACCAAACAAATCCCTCCTACCCTGTGTAAGTGCCATGACCTATTTGCCTCAGCACTTGGTGACTCTGAACCATGTCAGACTCAATCCAATGGGGCAAAATAAAGCCCAAAGAATGTTCCTAAACCTGGGTGTGTGTTAGAACTCACCTCTGGAGTTTTTACTGTTCTCCCAGTTAAACCAGTGATCCAAGCACATGTTTCTGGATCTGCACTGGCACGAAAAGCACGTGGGAAGATGCTGCTTCCAGGAGGCTCACGTGGATGAAGAAGGGTTTGTATCATGAAAATCCCACTCTCTTTCAGAGCTGTTCAAATGCCACTACAGACAGCAGACAATTAGTGCTCTGACTCGGAGCTGTTTGGGTGTATCAGGATAATTCCCAGTTGCCAACTTTCTTCTCAGTTTCCAGGCTGACTTTCAGCATCTCTTTGTTTCGTGCAGCACGACTTTCTGACTAATAGGAGATGATTTACTTGATGTCATAGCTAAGCTTTGATGAGCTCGAAGGTGAATCTTCAGTAAATGAAATGTTTTTCAAGAGCACAGAGCTACATGCAAAACTAAACACCCAAACCCACCCTGGGTTTGCTGCCTGCCAAGGTGTTGACTCCCAGAATGTCAGTCCTTCAGCAAAATGATTTCCAGTGCACAGTAATGAGCTTAATTGCTGCTTAGATATCCAGAAATTTTTATTATAGCTGATATATTTATTTTATTAAATATTTATACGTATGAATATTATATATTTGTTAAATGATTTATATATAACATTTATTATATTTATTTAACATGATATATGGTATAAAATAGGATCTGCTCAGGGTTGGATGTCCCTCTTGGAATCACCCAGGAGTGACATTTTGCTCTTTATAGTCTTTGTGGCTTCAGCATCTTCCCTCTGGTTTTTGGTATCTCCCTTTTCCTGTGGAAGTCCTTGTATTCCAGTCACTTCTTGGTCTTCCTGGCATAAACTGAGCAGATTAAATTATTTAAGTCTGGATGACCCTTGAGCAAGATTTGCAGGATCAGGCCTCAAATATCCTCTCTCTTCCTTCCCATCATATCCGTGGTGGGGCAATGTGTGCATGGGATATTCATGGAATCAGAAAATGCTTTGGGTTGGAAGGGACCTCCAGGATCCTGTAGTTCCAACCCTCAGTTCTGGGTGGGTTAACAGGGTGGCAAATGAAACTGGAGGGATCGATGTGCTGGTACATGTCGAAGGATCAGCCTCTTCCCCTGTGTGCTTGTACATCCAGATTAGGTGTGTTACAATAAATCAATGGACTCAATTCCTCCGGAGCCGCCGGAGCTAAGGCAGGACTGCAGGGATGGATAAAGCTGAGGTTTTATCACTCTTTCATCAGTAAACATTGCAAATGATCGATTAGACAGGGAAATGTTCAGGACAGCTTTGGATTATCAGGTTGTCAGATGCTTCAGCCTCTCTGAACTGCACTGGGGCTGCCAGGGCTGCTCCAGCCGGGAGCGTCTCAGCCCTTGGCAGGACCGAGGGGCTTCCATCCCTTCAGCACCCTCCGTGCTGAAGGGTGTTTCTCATCCCGTCGTCTCTCAGGCACGCTGCAGTCATTGAAATTAAACAACTTGGAAAATATCTCGTCAGACAGCACTGATTTGGAATTAATCACAATTTTAATTTGACAGAAAACGATCCCACTCCGCTCCCTGCGACGTCTCCGCTCCCCACCCACCCACGGAGCCCGCTGCAGGGTGTCTGAGGGAAATGAGACGTGCAGCCTGCCCTGCCTGGTAAAAGCCTATTTAAGTGATCAGCCAGAGACTTGGGTGGAATATTAGGCAGTAAAACAGGTTTTCTAGAAAATGAGATTGCCCCTGGCACTGGTAAATCCATTCAGAGATTCACGGAAGTCGGGTGGATATGGTGACATTTGGGAGGCAATAGGTATTTTTCTTTCTTAATAATTCTGATATGGAGAGACTGTAAATTAAGTATTTTTCAAATGCAGAACCTGATCCTGCTCTTGCTGTAGTTTTCTGCCTGTTTTGGTCTCGCTTATTTCATAGGTTTTGATAGTGGGAGAGAAAGCTTGGGTGTCACTTCTGAAATAACACTAAAATCCAAGCATTTTCCCTGCTTTCTGGGAGGGTCCATGCACACGGGGAGTGACTGGCTCTGTCCATCAAAAACCTGATGTTTTAATGGGAGGAGAAAAAGCAAATGAATGTTTTACCCAGGCCAGGGGCTGCTGATGCTGCTGATGCTTTTGGCCTCAGACATGTCTTGGGAAGGATCCTCATCCTGGCAGTGCATTTAAGACCCCTGTGATGGATCTGTATCCAGGCTGGCTGCTTTACCCAAATGCTGATTCCTCTGAATGAAGTGAGATGGGAGATCTGTGCAATGTGTCGTTTTAGTAAATTAAGCGTTACAAATGCTGCTGCCACCCTTCCCCCCTCACATATGTTCCCACTTTCCCCAGTATTAAAAAACAAATAGTCTGCAAAGCAAAACTCTTGAATCTTACTGCCTCCCAAAGCAGGAGAAGTCTCGTGTGTTTTAGATACCAACTGGATACTGTTGGTCCTGGTGGTACAGGATGGGACCATAATAACCAGATTCTGCATGTTGCTGCCTCGTCCTTGTTAGATTTGCTTTTAAATATTGCTGTGTTCAAAGAGGAAGAAACAAATAAATGAAGCAGTTTTTTCCCTTGGGGCTGCAACAGCTCTTGGGAGGATTTGAATGCCTTTTGTCTGTGATTAAGGGTCTGGTGTGGGCCAGCAGTGGCAGAGGACATGGCTGTGGTGGCCTCCTGGCCAAAATACTGGGATGTGAGTCTGGGAAAAGCAGGATATTTCTATTCCTGTCATCCAGTAGTTTCTTCAGAATTGGAAATAAAGGAAGTTAAAGAGGTTGCTCAGCCTGGAAATGAGAAGACTCTGGGGAAACCTTAGAGCCCCTTCCAGTGTCTAAAGGGGCTCCAGGAGAACTGGAGAGGGACTCTGGATAAGGGCTGGAGTGACTGGACAAGAGGGAATGGCTTCCCACTGCCAGAGGGCAGGGTTAGATGGGATATTGGGAAGAAATTCTTCCCTGTGAGGGTGGGGAGGCCCTGGCACAGGTTACCCAGAGAAGCTGTGGCTGCCCCTGGATCCCTGGAAGTGTCCAAGGCCAGGTTGGATGGGGCTTGGAGCAATCTGAGATAGCAGAAGGTGTCCCTGCCTGTGGCAGGGGATGGAACGAGATGGTCCTTAAGGTCTCTTCCATCCCAAACCATTGTGTGATTCTGTGACTTTTCCAATGGTGCCAAGCCAGGACTCCTGCAGGGAGGAGAGCAAATGGTGCCTGGCTGGTAGGAGCAGAGCAAAGGGCCTTCCTGGGTCTCAGGTTGGATGCAGAGGAGGTGTGACAGGCTGCCCAAGGCTCCAGCCTGGCACAGGGTGGTTGCATTCAGGCTCCCCCCCCGCCTTGCCCTTTGTTACCTGCTGGTAAATCCAGAGCAGCTTTGCTGGCTTTAACAAAGAGCACACTTGGCCTCCCTAATGCTCCCAGGGAGGACTGATGCTCCAACAAACCTGTCAGAGCACGTGGCCTGGGTTTTGGGGGGTGCTGAAGGTAACTCTGGCATCAGCCGAAATCCACAGCAGCTGCAGGTGTTTGCATCCCTGGATCTGCCCGAGGATGTGCTGGCTCCCTCTCTGCCTGCCTTCCAGTGATATTAAGAGGCTGTTGTTAAGCAAACTGTTCCAGCATCATCCCTGGGGTTCGTGCCAAGGTTCAGCCTGGCACAATCTGAAAAGGGAAGATAGAGAACCTGGGAAGCAGAGATCCATCACGGAAGCACTGACAGTTGCTTAACTGAAATATTTTCAGGCCCTGATGGCAGGATAATTTTGTATATCTGGTTTTATTTTTAGAGTGTGATTGATAGCCGCAAAGAGGGAAGGGGAAAGCTGGAATTTTCTTCCAAAGGAGTCTGCAAGCCCAGGTTTCCTGTTGTGCCATGTTATGGTTCCTTTTAACACGATTCTTGTTCCTGATTAAAATAATTCAACGTGCAGCCAGCGGGAGGTCGAGGCAGTTTGTGCAATGCAAAATGTAATAAATGTTTCAGAAGGCAGGGAAAAATATTTAGCATGTCTGGAGTGGAGTCCCATCTCTCTTAATTTGGCCCAACAAGGTGGTAGATAAAGCTTCTGCTTTTGCAGAGCAGGAATTTCAATTACTCACAGGAAGTTTGCAAATTAAGAAGAAGGAGGTTAACAATGAAAATCATTTCCTTCAGTTTGGAGTTCTGCAACGTGATTTAGCAGTGATTAAAATGATAAGCAACTCCACAGTCCTTGCCAGTGCCTGTGCACTCCAGTTATTTATGGCAGTGAGAGCTGGGGAGCAGGACTCTGTCCTCTGCTGGTTTGGTGCCTCCTGTAGCATGAAGTAGTGCTTGGTTCCCATTAGGATTTCAGCCAGGGCTTGTGCAAGCAGGGAGAAGATTTAAAGAAGAGGCTATTTAGAGATAAAGGCTGCAGGAGTCAGATGTCAGCTTGTGGAAGCAGGTCTGACCTCCTGCTAACCTTCTGCTCCCCATGGGCAGGGGCACAGAGTGACATGGGGCAATGCCAGGTTTGGGATAGGTCTATGGTGGGGCAAAGGTAAAAAGCCTGGAGGCAGGAAGTACTGGAGTTATATTTCCTACAGCACATCTTCATTCTTCCCAACATCTCATCGTTCCCAATGCTCTGCTCTGAGTTGTCCCAATCTCCTCCCTCGTGTACAGTGGCAGAAGTGGGTGGCAGAGATGAAGCCAAGAGAAGCAGGGAACTTGCCTCCAGCTGTGTATCTAAAAGCAGGTTTAGGTAATTTTTTTGGGGTGCCACTGGACCTAAGGCCCCACCTCTGCCTGTGGTGTCACCCAGGCACAGGAGGGGGGCAGCCAACAGACTCAGGCCAGCCCAGGTGCTGAGAGGAGGTGCCATCTCCAACACTTCCAAAGCCTCCTGGCCTCACCTGCACATCCCCAACACTTTGATCTTTCCAGGGAAAAATCAGAGGCATGAGATGTCCGAGATGACTGTGTCACCAGCCTTCTCTCATCAGTACAAGCTCAGGCCAGGGCAAGGTGATAATCCCAAGGATACTTTGTGGAGGTTTGATTCAAACCTTGATCCAAGCCTAGATCCAACCAGGGAGCTCATATTCTGTTTGATCTAATGAAGAGGCTAAAATAAGTCTCAAGGATTGTTCCAAGAAGCTAAACATGAGCCATCCTATTTAAGAAAAACAACAAAAAAATTAAAATAATTAAAAATAATCATTATTTACATTGAAATAGAAATTGGGTGATTATATAAATGCTAAAGTGATGGGATATTTGAGGAAAGTGGTCTATTAGATCCCAAAGCCCAGGTTAGTCTACATTTTGTTCCTCTGGACTCTCCCAGGAGCTTTTACAGGGATGAGGTGATCCAGAGGGATGGCAGGAGGCTGGGGGGGTCCAACAGCCCCCCTTGAGCCACTGTATTGACATCTCCAAACCAGCAAGATTTGTAGCTATCACACTGGTGCTTAAAGCCCAGGGATAGAAAGCTTGTGGCCAAATTAAACAAAGTTACTGGTGTTTTCAGCATTGTTTCCTTTATTTTCCCTTCTGTTTTTTCTCACCCTCTTATTAGGCAGCAGCTATTCTGTGGCCACTCTCGTTCTCTTCCCATCAGTTGGCTGCATTGATAATCAATCTTTTGAAGCACAGGATCTTTTCCGGGTTTGAATTCTTTGGATTTTATTAAATAAATGTGCATTTGTGTAGAATGGAAACTTTGCTCCTTATCAGGATCATCTGTCTTGGTGAAATGACTTGGAACAGCTGTTGCATGAAGCAAAATCTGATAGAAACACAGGGACTGGGTATAAACACAAACATTAGTCACTATGGAAACTGAAGTTACTGAGAGATGGTTCCAAAAAGCTGTGTTTCTATATGTTTCTTATCCTAACTAAATATTCCCAGGGGATTTTGCCAGCCACTTCATTTAAAGCCGTCTGGGAATGTTCTGCTTGCCTGCATATGAATCACTCGGGAGTAGCACCCCCAGCATTTGGGTACCACAGAGCTCCACTGTCAGAATTGATGGGTTATTGATTTCTCTCAATTCCTGGAGGCTGGGGAGGGACAAACCAGCATTTAAAAATATCAAAGGGCAAAGCTGCATTTAGGGACTCGTGGAAGAGAGCTTTAGGCTGTGGGTTTAACCCAGTTCCAGCTCCCCATCCCACACCAGCAGCACCATGGTATGGAGGGTCAGTGCTGGGCTGTAATCTGGATAACTGGGGGGCTTTTCTGCTCCATCTGCCAGTCCTGTGACTTGTCCATGTATTTAAAAAATACATCAGTGAAGGAAGAAGTTCCATCCCCTGCTGGAAGGGCTGCAATTAAAAGCCAGTTTCTCTGTTGACAGAGGAGCTGCATCTTTAGACAACCCTTGGAGACTGTAGGAATAAAAGTGATTACTGGATGAGACTGGCACCTCGCAGAGATGAGCCAGCACAGGCAGAACATGATGTTTGCAAGGTACAGAAATCACCACTGTGGGGCAAACAGGGGTCCCTTTGGAGGGAACAACTTGCACAGCCGGAGGTGCTGTCACAGCTTGGTGTCTGTGCACAACCCTAACCCCCCTACAAGGAGACGCTGCTCCTCTGCTTTCTTGGGCCCTCTGTCTCCTTTTTGCAGGAGTTTTAAGAAAATCCTCGGTCTCCATAGCAACTGCTGGCTCCGTGGCACGTGTGGCTTCCACGGCACACGCGGGGACCGGGTGCCTTCAAACAGGGGTGGGGGGCTCAGCACCCAAATCACAGCTGGAGCCCTGCCTGCTCTCACCCCCCCAGCCCTGCACTCCCCAGCCTGAGGGATGCACTCACTGGGCACCTCTTCTCCTTTCCATTCACAATGTGACAAAGGTTTGGGTGCCCGTAGGGAGCAGAGATGGAATTTCTCACCATTTATGCCCTCCGTGCACCCGACCCCTGCCCTCACACCACTGCCATCCTTCCCCCTTCAGCTGTCTTGGGTCAGGTGGGGAAATTTCTTTGCTGAATGGGTGGTCAGGCACTTGAACAAGCTGCCCAGGGAAATGGTGGAGTCATTATCCCTGGAAGTGTTCAAAAACCTGGGGATGTGGCAGCTGGGGACACGGTTCAGTGGTGAACGTGGCAGTGCTGGGTTGGACTCAGTGATCTTAGAGGGCTTTTCCAAACTTCCTAATTCTATGACCATTATTAATTGCTGAATTCCTTATGGTGGTGCACAGTGGAGCTGGGAACACATCACAGCAGAGCACTGGGTCAGTCTCTGTGTGTGACAATCTTGTCTCTCCCTTGGCCAACAGCTTCTGGCAAAATCAATTTTCATTGGAAATTTAGAGGTTAGGGTTTTTTTTCACTCCCTGTATCTTTCTTCTTAATTGTTTTGTTACTCAGTAACTTCACCCCAAACCCCCTTTTTGACTCAACCCCTTCTCCACTGATCACCCACACTCATTAGTGGCACTTGAGAGAACAGACGAACACGAGAAGGAAAATGATCCCGAGCTGATTGAAAAGCCAGTTCCTGCTGAATCCAGTGAGATTTGGGTATCTGATTCACTCAGATCCCTCCTCCTCCTCCCTGCAAATCCCAGCCTGGCTGCTCCTGTAAGTCTATCCCATGCCAGGCTGAGCCGAGTTGGCAGGCACTGGGTTCAGCAGAATAAATTATCCCGGCTTGTCAGCTCCTTCCCCCCACTGCTCACAGGGATTCATCCTTATTGGGGAGAGGGGGATGCTGTGCTTGTGTAACCACAGTGTCTTTGGCCTTGGTGATCGTGTCATTATACCCCCAGCAAACATTTGGAGCAGATATTAAACAATCCCCCAAAGTCAGACCCTTTTAGCAGAGGCAGCAGGAGCCGAGTGGCTCCAACGCCGGGAATCGGGAGGGGGAGGTTTGGGCCATTCAGCCTTTCCAAGGAGCAATTCACGGGATCACAGGAAGGTTTTGGTTGGAAGGGACCTTAAAGATCATCTAGTTCCAGCCCCCTGCCATGTGCCAGCTGGGGGAGATGTCTCCTGCATAACCAAATGTGTTCTCTGTGCCATTAGGATGCACGAGGCTGCTGGGACACTGTGTCCATCTCCAGCCGGCAGCAGCAGCAGGGTGGGATGGGTTGGGAATTCTGCTTGATTTGCTTTGCCTTCTCTTTGCATTTACCAGCCCTTAGGACCCCCAAGAGTCTCCTTTCCAGAACAAAAATATAAACACTGCAAGTATAATAATAATTAGAATATTATTATTATCAAGGATAATGATAATTAGGGAAAAAAATGAAGTCTTGTTCATTTACCTCCCTTTTTTTTTTTTGAGTTTGGATTAAATGCCCAGGGCCCAGCTCAGCAAAGCACTGCAGTGCCTATTTCAGTGCATCCCTGAGGGAATGTGCCTGCAGTGAGCTCCCAGGTAGGATCACAGGTAATGAGGAGGAGGTGAGAAACATCCCCTGGCAGACCAGGACAGAAAAAAACCCCATGGGAGAAGGGAATTGCTTCCAAAGAGATGGTTTTGTGGTCATTGCTGGTTGCAGGGGCTGGGAGCTGCTGAGTGTTTAATCCTGGGGTTTATGAAGCCCCATGGATTCAGGCTGGACAGTCAGCAGCATCCCCAAATCCAGCATAATTGGGTCTTTAATCTGCTCAGGAGATTCCTGAGCTGGATACCGAGGCTATCCCCTCCTTTGGATGAGGGTGGTACAAAAAGAAAAAGGAGGAAAAAAAGAGGCACACGATGTGAATTTATTTGCATCTTCCAACAATAATCCAGTCATTCTGCCCAGGAAATGCCTGTCCTGCTTAATGCCCCTTTATGCAGGTCTTTTTTTTTTTTTTTAGGATGCCCAAGAGTTTATTTATTTATTTACAAATTTCTTTTGCCGAGGTGGAAAACGAGAGGCGGAAAATGAGAGGCAGAGAACGCCATTTATTTAAAATTTAATTTTATTATGCTTTATTTCACGAGCAGTGCTTAAGCTGGGGGTTGGCTGAGCCCCCTGGCAGGTGGGAAAATGCCAGGTCCTCAAGCTCCATCTCTGCTGCTGCAGAGATCCATTGGAGCAAGTCCCAACACCTCCAGAGCAATTCCATTTCCTACAGCAAGAAATGGCAGTTGTTGGGGGAGGGCACTTCCATCCCACCTTTCTGATAGCCAAGAATCCAGCTCCGTCCTCAAATGCCCCAGAACCCCAGGCAGAAAACTGTGCTGTAACATTTTTCCTCTTTTGTGTAAATTTTATCTGGAAAAGGCAGAACTGGGAGGATTTTGGAATGGGTGCCTTATTTCAACTTCGCTTGCTAGAAACGATCCTGTTGCTCCGAGTAATTACACAATAAATTTGTGAGAGGGATATAAAGCCATAAAAGCAGTGGTAATGGTTTGCAATTTAATAGCTGAATTGTAAATGAATTTTCCTATAGCAGCTTTAATGCAGCGGGCTGCTACAATTAAGAGAACATTCTTTGGGGTGCCTTTAATTTTTTGTTGTTGTTGTTGTGAAGTTCCAGTGCCATTAATTCTTTGGTTTAAAGAAACCAAATCGTTAACCACTTCAAGCTGTAAAAGCCAACTTTGGCTTCCTCTGCAGCCAACAATTTTTTTCTCCTGGAAAAGGTGTTTTTGGTCTGTTTGGCACTTGTATTTTCTTATAGTAGTGAGTGTGGAGTTGCACCACATATTGAGCTTATGCCCCTTTCCATCATCATCCATCTTGCTCCCGTGACAAGTGGCATCTTCTGCCATGGGGGTGGAAAGCCAAGAGGACTTGGCCATGCAGGGAGACCCTGCCCATTGCATTTGGCATCTCTTTTTTTATTTAATGTTTGATAAAGGAGTATATAAGTGGGGTTATGTGGGTATTGCAGTGCCCTGTGTGTCCCTGAACCTCAGAGCTCTCTGGGCAGAGGGGGGTCCCCATTTTGCTCCTGCTGTGAGGATGCTCCATGCAGAGATGGAGCCCTGTTATTCCCCCTTGCAAGAACTCATCTCCTTCCACAATGCCCATTTCTTTCTCTTCCCCTTTCCAACCCCCTGCATTTCAAATGTCATTTCCAAGCAGCTCAAGCTCTTAGAAACAATTTTCCTGGAGTGGGTGCCCCAAGTGCTGCCTCTTCCTGCAGTGGTGTCAGCAACAGCTCTCTTGGTGTCCTCAAGACATTCCTCTTCTCCTTCTCACAAATCCCTAATTACATCTCTCCACTTCCACACCAGTGTCCCCTCAGTGGCCTGTGTTTGAAGGAAATGCTGTGAAATCCAGTATCCGATCTTGGAAGTATCTTTGGGGCAACTGAGATTGTTGCTGGTTAATGATGGTGTGTAATTACACTGCCAGTAACACCTGCTCTGTCCATGGAGGAGCAGGGAACTCGGTGTGTTACAAATGCAGATTGACACAGGCAACTCTAATCTGACTGCACTGGGTGATAATTAAAAGACACAGTTGTGTGTAAGAAGCTGATGGAGACCTGACCCTGCTCTGAGGGGCAGCTCCAAGTCCCCTCCTCCCAGTGCTGAATCCAGATTAAAGGGAGTGTGTAAGACAGTGCATGTCCTAATGCAGTTTTCTCTCCTGTTTATTCTCATTGCTGCAACTTGAACTTCAATTTTAGGAGGTTTTTTTTTATTCAGCAGCCCTTAATAGTTGGTAATTCATGCTCTAGTCCATGGGTGCAGTGTGTAGATCCCAGCCCCGCTCCCAGCAGGGATTTGACCTTGAAGTTATTCCTCCTTTTAGTCATAAAAAAATCCAGACAGAGGCAGGCAACAGAGAAAAATGATTTAGTGAGGATTGGTCTGGAGGTGTGTTCAGTCAGTGCTGGATCAGGCAGGGGTATCCTGGCCTGTCTGTGGGGCACAGAAGATTTTTGACCAAGTAAAACAGGGGTCCCCTATTGCAGGGAGTGCCCCCATCTCTCCCCCAAACCCCCAGGGGTGTCTTTGGATGAGCTGGGAGCAAACACTGCCCTGCACAGCCAGGGCTGCTGCTGCCAGCAGGGATGGGAAGGTGTTAACTGGGCTGGGGAGCAGGGATGGGATTCCTGCTCCAGAGCCATGGAATCTGCTGGGGGAGGCAGTGGCCGTGGGTGCATTTATAGATGCAAATGGGGGAGCAGGGGAGGGGAACAGAAAATGTAAGAATCCATTGTAAAGCCTGAGGGCACTGCTGAAATCCAAGCTCGGAGCGAAGGCTGGAGCCTGTGCCAGAGGACTGCAGGCACTAAAAAACCTTCAAAACGGTGCTTCTGGTGGACTTTAAATCCCTGACTCTATTTCAAATATCCTGTGAGAACACAGCCACGTGAGGTTGTGCCATTTGGTGGGTCCACCACGACTTCCTCAGTTTTCCAGGAAAAATTAAGAGAAACTTTCTGATCTTTCACCCAGCGCTTGTTCTTGACCTTGGAATTTGGCACCTGCCCTCTCACCTCTCTTACTTGAACCTGTCACACCCGGGTGTTTGCTGGGGAGAGAGGTAATTCCTGTAGCCTGGGACAGTGTTTGAACAGCACCCGACACAGGAGCATCGCGGCCCTTTTATCTAACAAGTGCTTCAACAATATAAATATTTAAGTACAATAAACAATTATGATCAAGTTTCTTGGGTGACTGCACACGGCAAGTGAATTTGAAATTCATTTCCCATGGGTATTCAGGCTTCACATTCACTTTCTGTGGATGTTCATGCTAATAAAACTTCATTGCACAGAGAGAGAACACAAGAGAGATGCAAATATGACAAGGGCAAATTTGCTTAAGAGTTCAAATGAATATTCACCAACTTTTTATTATTTTTAAGTATTCATTCCTATTTGCTATAAAAAGGTTATTTTATCTTTACTCTCCAAGCTCAGTGAAGCATGTGCTTGAGGTATATTATATATTTCCTTGTACTAATGGAAAGTTTTGTTAATAGCAAGTAAGGAGTAGGTTTAAAATGTGCTTTATCTCCGGGAACTGTCTCCACTAAAGCCACATGAGTTACCACCATCCTGATTAACATCTGTATTTCAACACATCTTGCAGTTTAAGGCTGGGATCCCTCTGTTTATCCCCCTGTTTTAAAGCTGCAGATCTCAGACCCAGATCCCGACCCCATTATTTTCCTCTGATTTTCCTTGCTCATCTTTCATCTCACGCTGCCCTCAGTTATGAGGATGCCAGAGATGCTTTCCCTTCACACGAGCTGAGCTCCCGTTTGGAGGGACTTGGGGGTCACTGTGGCTCCGTTTTGCCTGAGGCAGAGGAAGCACAGTTTTGACATCTTCATTTGATTTCTGTCCTGGAATTGAAAGAGATGCAAATGAGCAATAATGAATATTTTCATTAAAAGTGTCTAGACATTACATCTGAGAGCAGAATAATGGTGCTGCTGCTTTATATAAAACAGTCTGATTTAGACCCAGGCTTCCCTTTTTTTTTTTTTTTTTTTGTCAGAAAAGATAACATTTATTTTTAAAAAAACGTAATTTAATGTAAGTGAAATTAGGGTAATTGCTAATTATGTAGCTGCAAACGAGGCAGATCTTTATCTTGAGACGAGCTGGTCTGGTGCAGATTATGAACCGTTACTTTTAATGGGGTGGCAACAGAAGGAAAAGAAAATCAGTGAAACAGTCCTAAATCTTTTCTCCTGCTTGTCCAGACCTTTTGGATAGTGAGGGGTGTGAGGGATTCAGCATCACCCCCATCTCACTGAAGGTCGGGCCTAAAATTTAGTCTGAAAACAAAAATGTGGATGTTCAAAAAGGTTTTATCATAGAATCACAGAATGGTTTGGGTTGGAAGGGACCTTAAAGCTCATCTCCTTCCACCCCCTGGCACAAGAGGAGACACCTTCCACTAGCCCAGGTTGCTCCAAGCCCTGTCCAACCTGGCCTTGGACACTTCCAGGGATGGGGCAGCCACAGCTTCTCTGGGCAACCAGTGCCAGGGTTGTGACAGAGCAAGCTCCCACCTCCAGCCCTGCATTCCCCACACCCCAGCTCACATCTCCATCAGGTTTGAGGCCCCAGATTTTTTCCAGGCTTATTGTCCCACCATGGGCCTCCAGCAGTGTGTGACAAACTGCACTTAACACCTGACAAAACTTCATCCCAGGGTGTTCAGTGGGAAGAGGTTTTGTTTTCTGTATGTACTGGAAGGAAGTTAATAATACAAAACCCACCCCAGAGCCAAGTACTGCAGAATGAAGTCACGAACTCTGGAGGATAAACATATTATCTCGTACAGGCTGCACTACGTGGGTACTGGAAAAATTAAATGCACTTGAATAGCTTTGCAGATATATATCTCTGTATCCATAAAACCCTCTGACAGTGAGCAAACACGAGAGCTTGGCAGCTGTCCTGCTTGCTTTAATTGCCTTTGATGGGTTTTATATCTATCACCTTCTTAAAATCCCTCTGCCAACAATCCTGCAGCTTCTTGTCCTCAAGACTTTGGGGTGATGGATGTGCAGGAACCTCCTGCATCCACTGGAGCTTCACAGCATTCCTTAGACTTTTCTAAGGAATCCATTCAGCTGTGATTTTTAAAAATTATTATTTGCTTAGCATTTTGCATCTTTTTTTTTTTTTTTTACATTACTACATATCTGCCCTGGCTTTCTCTGAGACCACCTGTAATGATCCCTCTCTCCACACTTTATTCAGAGTGTGGGGAGGCCCTGGCACAGGGTGTCCACAGAAGCTGTGGCTGCCCCTTCCCTGGAGGTGCCCAAGGCCAGGCTGGATGGGGCTTGGAGCAAACTGGGCTAGTGGAAGTTGTCCCTGCCCATGGCAGGGGGTGGAATGAGATGAACTTAAGGTCCCTTCCACCCAAGGCCATTCTGTGATTCCATGATAAGAACATCAGCTTCCCCTTGGATCCTTCTTGCTCCACCAAGACACCATTTGAATATATCTCCCTCTCCTCTGGTCCACCAGGCTTGGGGAAAACTTCCCCATTTTCACAAAAAGCTATTAATATAAATATTATTAATATTAGTAAGTCTCACCTGACCTAGCAGAAGAGCTGGATAATGCTTCAAGCCTTTTCTTGTAGAGGACTGAGCTCCCTTTGGTATTCCAGCTGATGACCAGTGCTATTCATCTGGGACCACAGACTGCTCCCAGCAGCAGCTGGGAATCAGCCAGAGGGACTTGTGGCAGCTCACAGCTGGTCAGCCTTACCTCCAGTTTTCCCCCAAAGTGTAGGAAGTGATCAGGAAGCTCTGACAGCCTTGGCACTTCCCCCAGCCACGGATGGGGAGCGATGCTGCAGGCTGGGATGGGAGCCTGGCTGTGTGGTGTTCCCCCGGGGAAAAAAAAGGAGAAAATGTAGGAATAATGGGAACCATTTTAGGTGATTTTAACTGTCAGATATCAGAAGCAAAGTAAAATGCCCAAGTGAGTTGACAGCAGCTCAATTTGATCCCTGCCACGAACTGACTTAAAGCCCCAATTTTTTCAAAGGCTGTTAATCGCCTTGGAATTGATTTTGTACTGAGATATTTTATCACACTTGTGTATTTGGTGTGGTTTGATGTTTTTTTATAAGTAATCTATGTCAAAGTTAAAGGGACTTTATTAGAAGATGCATTTCCCCTGCCCTTCTGTGGCTGGGTGTTCCATTAGGGTAAATCACCTCTATGGTGAGATGTAGGAATTGTTCCTTATTTAACTGGAAAGGCTCAATGTGTCCCATGGGTTGCAAGTGCCCCTCACACCCTGTTTCAGCCTATCTGTGCCCAGGTTTCCCCACCCTGTGAAATGATATCTGCAGTATTTTCCTACCTAAACAAAGAAAAAAAGTACTTGTGAGTTATCTGATCTAAAGGGATTTCTCTCAATGCAGGAAGAGTGTCATTTTTCACAGGGCTGATGATTCCACCAACCTGTGCTATGGACACTTAAAGAGATGGACACCAGTACACTCCAAGCCCCAAATTCACAGAATCAATGAGTACATGCTGAAGCCTTAAAACACCACTCTAAATAATGTAATGTGTACATGTAGGAACATTACTCTTGTTTCTCAGCTGCCTTCTCAGTGCTGAAATTTCATCTAGGTGTATATTTTTAGGTCTTTCATAGGTTGGTGGGGTGTAATTGTAGGTTTGTAATCTTATGCAATACAGGATTAGTCCACCCTGCTGGTAGTATCTTGAATAAAACCAGGAAAAAAGGGGGGGGAAAAGGCTTGTTTTATTGTTCCACACTCCCCAGCACATTCCTCTGTTGTGAAAGGAACTGGTTTGGCAGTGGGGTGATCCCCAAACCAGGTGTGACCGACAGAACAAGGGAGGACGATGACACCTACACCAGAATGTGTGTTCTCTCACTTGGAATGAAAGGGAAAGATGCTCTGCCTTGCAGGAATAAATGGAGTTTCACTCCTGTCTAGATTGTGCTGTTTGGCCCCTGACCCACCCGTGGGAACTTTGTGGTGCTCATGTGCTCCCTGGGTGGTGGGTGGCAATGGGGGACACTGTGCTGTGCATGTTAAACCCCCCTCTGTTACTCTCTGGAGCTTTCTATCTCTGTATTAATTTTAGGATTATTTTAGAGGCATGAATCACCCTTGAAATCTTATCTTTTATCTACATCACAAATATTACACTTAAAAAAATCACATTTCTATCCATCATCTTCCTTTTCCAGGATGCTCCAGCTGATTCTTCCCATGGCTCTGCCCTGCAAGCCCTGGTTTTAGGTTTGTTTTCCAGGAAGGGAGCAAAGGGCAGTTCTTCCACTGGTTCTGCTGATGGTGTTTATTGCCACAGTTGAAAGGGATGGGTGCAAATATTTATTCCTGCCTCCTGCCCAATTTAGGACAGCGAACTTGCCTGTAATCTGTCAGGATAAAGCATCTGGAGGGTCATGAAAACGCAGAGGTGTCTGAATTTCACTGTGCCTCTTGCTAATGTCAAATCTTCCTCTGAATTGACTTCCCAGGACAAAGAAGCTGTCAGATGAATGCTGATGCTCTATTAATGACAGGGTAGGGTGACCCACCCTGGCGTGTCATCATTGTTGCTGAAGGAAACACAGAGGCAACCCATAATCACCTTTCCTGCATCTGTCCCACTAACACCTAATTTAAGTATATATTTGTCTGCTGATTGATCACAGAATTTTTTTCATGACACCTATTATCCTGCTATCTGAGTGCTTTACATTCTCCCTGTTCATTGAAGTTTTCACATGATCCTTGTAACAGTGTCTGAACAGGTGGGAAATCGGGTCTGCAAAGCCAATGTCTCTGCAGACTTCCCGTTCTCCCCTTCCCAAGAGGACAGGGGATGGCTTGGAGTAAGTCAGCAGGATCTGATGTTCCAAATCACTCTGGTAGTTCTGAAAAAACCTAACCACACCTTTCCCCCTTAATTCGTGATGGGGAGTGGATGGGGAAATGGCATTTCATACAGACTTCAGCTGAAGTGACAGGACAAGGGCAGGGTTAGGCTGGACCCCAGACACTGCCAGAGGACAGGGTTACACTGGATATGAGGAAGAAATCCTTCCCTGGGAGGGTGGGGAGGCCCTGGCACAGGTTGCCCAGAGAAGCTGTGGCTGTCCCTGGATCCCTGGAAGTGTCCAAGGCCAGGTTGGCCAGGGCTTGGAGCAACCTGGGCTAGTGGAAGGTGTCCCTGCCCGTGGCAGGGGGTGGGACTGGATGGTCCCTAAAATCTCTTCCAAACAAAACCACTCTGTGATTCTGTGAAACCAGCTCCTGGGTGGGGATTTCTGGGCTGGAAACCATCACAGATCAGAGGTATCTGTGCAAGAAAGCAAAATGCTCACAGCACGTCCTCGCTGTTGCTTCGCTGTGCTGTGAAAGGAGCACTTCACACAGAGTTTGCAGTGGGGGATACGTTGAACCAGGAGGGTGGACCAGAGTCAGATTTTTGTCAGGGTTTATGTATTGACTGCTGAGGTGAGGATGAGGTCATTTGGAAACAGCTGCAGCACGTCAAACATGCTTGACTGGGAGTTTTAATGGCTTAATTCACCTCTCAGTTGCATGGACCAACCCCAGCCAGGTGCGAGATGTGCAACAGTTTATCTCAGAAAGAAAACACCCCAAATTTACACTAATCCAAACAGTTTTATGCTTAGCAGAGACCACCAAACTCCTGGGTAATTTGCCCTCAGTAAGAAGACAGAAACCAAAACGTGTTCCAAGTTTTGGGTGCACTGCAGTGGGAGCTCAGCACTGACACCGATACCTGCCCATGCAAAACTGGCTGCTGACGTCTTCCCCATAAACATTTAAATACAGCTGAATGTACCCGGACTCATGGATTGCTGTAATTCATTAAACAAATGTTGGGTTTAATGGTGCTGCGTGTAAAGCTGGTGCCATGGATGCTCTCAGCTGTGAAATATGCTGTGGAAGTCATTTGTTTGCAAAGGGGTCTAGAAATCTGCTTCCTATTAACGTGAAATGGGTTTACTGGAGAAAAATCTCTGGGATCACATTTTTCCCTCAATTATCCCTTCTCAGTGGGATTCCTCGAGGTTTGCGCCGGGTAACTGAGATGTGTCTGAGCTGGGGGGTTTTGGAGCTGGGGTTTGTTTTGATCCATTAAGCTTGTATCTGGCCGTGGTGATGTAATTCCCCCAGTCTGAGACACTTTATAAACATTAATGGGTTTGTTTTCACGGTCCCGGGGGATGCACAGGAAGGTCGCCAGGACTGTTTCAACCCACACAGAACTGGGGATGGGGAAATGTGGCACTGCAGCATCACAGGGAAAATCAGAATATTCACTCACATTTTTAACCTGTCCATGCTCGGCTCTGCCTAATTCTGTTTTAATAACTTAAAATTAATAAGTTAATAAGTTATTACAGCACAGCAGTACCACATCAGAGAGGTTTGCATTAAGATGCTGCTCTATATTCCAGCTGAGGGAGGAGAGAATTGGTGCTCTGTCTTTTATGAGTGAGAAGGGGTGAAATGCAGTTATAAATAATAGAAATAATAATGTGACCTTTGCAGAGGGGAAAAAAAAAAATTGTAGATATTATCAACTATTGTGACTTTGATGGGAGTTACTTAGCAGAGACGTGCTGGAAGAGACTGTGGAACGTGGGCCACGCTGTGATTTTCCTGAGGATTGCTGCTGGAGTTTGCTGGTGTCTTGGGCTGCATTGTCTCGGTGATGAATGGCCACACAGATGCCTCTGGTGACATTTGGAAGGGGCCAAATTCTCTCTGCCCTGCAGTGTGCCAGGGCATAACAAACCCAAGGCACGGATCAAAAATCCCGCTTTGGAGACCTTTTTCCCATCCCAGAAGGTCCCTTTTTGAGGATGTGCTGAAAGAAGCTGCTGATACTCGCAGCCCTTTGAGCTGGGATTGTTCCTGCAAACAGAGATACATGGAGCAGATGAGAAATTAATGTAAATATACAGACAGAAGGCAATTTTTTTTTTGGAGGAAGAGAGGCAGAGGCAGATAAAAAGCGATGAGCAGAATTTACATAAGCCTTCCCCATCACAGGGGTCATCATTCTGCAGGATGACACATTGAAATTCATTTTTATTAAATTCTGGCTGATTATTTAATTGGAAAAAGAAGGATTTAATTGAATCAAGTCAAAGGGCCCTATTAGATTACGTTCAACCTTAACACAGAAGGGTTTTCCCATTTAGTTAAACTGGTTCCTTTGCATATTGTACATATTAAACCATAAAAAGTGGTGATCTGAATAGCAAATTAAAGGGTTTGGAAGGCCTGAATGGTACTCATGTGCTTCTCAGCCCTTTTTCATCTCCTAAATCTTCTCATATTCTCTTTACTGCACTCCTTAGGTTGAAACAAGAGCAAAGATGAAGGGTAGTGCTCTGAAATCTTCCTCCCTCCTTGTTTATTCCATTAACATGTTCTTGAGGAATGGGCTGCCTGCATGTGATGTCACTACAGGAACATGTTGCCCAAAACTGAGAGGGTTTTTTTTCAGGTTTTCAAGGCTCCCCTTGCACCACCTGAACAGATGCTGAGTGTAGCTAAGGCTGAACAGAGATTTGTGACCTGTTGGCATTGACTCAGGTTTCCTGTGTGTCCCTAGGAAATATTCCCAACCTCTCCATGCCTCAACTGCATGGCCAGGGATCCCATCCATCTGGGACACAAGCTCCCTGAGTAGCTGTCAAGCTCCTGGTAAAAGCTGAAATAAGAAAAAAAACAAAACAAAAAACCAAAAAAGGCAATGTTGGGAAATTATATGTTTCTAATTTTGGCTCTTTAATTACCTTTTAATTCAATTTTTTGTTAATTTAAAACTAATGGGAGAAAGCACATGAAGCACAATTAATTTCCTAAAGTTTCATTTCATCCCAATTTTGAGTATTCCAGTAAAGGCTTGGCCTTCTGACTGAGAACACAACCCAGCTGGGTTGGGAATGCTTCATCCTTGTGCCTGCACTGCTCATTTTCCACCAGCTGATACCTCTGGATTGCTGGGACACTCCATGCTCCTTCCAGGCAGAAACTTGGAGAAATCAAATTCTGCTCTGAGAGACTGAAATCAATTTTAATGGACTCAGCTGTTCCCTAGTAAGGATGGGAGGAGGCATGGGAAAGGGGGAAAAAATCTTTCAAGATATCTTCAGGGGAATTCAGGAGGACTTGAAAGTAGTAATGAAGGTTTTTAAAGCGAGGTTTTTAATTCACACATGAGTCCACAGCCAACTTTGGGACAGATTTTTTAAATAGCCAGGCGCTAATGTAGAAATTCTCTTCGCCAGTAAATTAAAAAAATTCCAGCTCTGGCAGTGCAGCAGCTCAACTAGTCTATTATTAAGGTTAGATTGAGTAAGAAACATAATTTGGAATTTGCCTCAGCAGCTAAATGTGTTCTTGGAAGGTTCAAATCAGCTTTAACCTGATTTTTTATGATAAAAATAATGTGCTGGTCCTTTAAAGCCGAGTTCCTTTTTGCTGAAGCTTAAGTTTTATTCAAGTGCAATGAGTAAGTTTTGCATATACGGTACTGGGATTGCACACTCAGGTTATCTGGTTACATACATAATTCTCTCATTTGCAAGCACAGTTTGCAGCACATACTCATGCAAATGAGGTATGAAACCGGGCATTTATCTTGATTAGAATTCAGTTTCTATATATACTTAAAGAACTTTATCTCGTTTGGGGACGGCTGCAGAGATGACGAAGAAAGAATTTCAAAAATTGCATTTATTCTCCTCGCGGGTTGTTTGTTGGCCCTTCGGGAATTCATTAAGGAAAACAGACCTTTCCACTGATATTCCGAGTGCCCTGGCCCAGCATGAGTGGTTGGGTTGCAGACACTGCTGGAAACTCTTCAGTCAGAAATAACTGTCCCTTGGAAAAGCCACTGTTCCATTTCTCTGAGTAAATACTAGATTTTTCTATTGTTTTACAGTATCCAGAGGGATTGATCCAGGTGGATGTAAGGTCTAGATGCCACTTGATAAGGATTTGATCCTGTTGACTCTTGGAGAACTGGTTGTACCCACACCCCAGATCAGATCTGAGGGTTTGGGGGACCAAGGCTGACTCAGTGATGTTTTTCAGCCGACTGACAGGACAGATTTACCCGATTTCAGTTCCCACAAGCCGCCCAGGGACACTGCACCCCAAACCCTCTGCTCCTGCAGAGCCCCATCCCTGCACTCCCTCGGGATGTCACCACGTGGGATGATGATGTTCTCCCTCTTTATCTCATGTCAAGCCTCTCCCAGAGTCAGCCCTGCAGCTCTCTGAGAAGGGGAGCCCTTTTTCATCCTTTTTGCTGCATTTTGGCTCAGGGCTCTGCAGTGTCAGCGGTGCTGTAGAAGGACACCCTGAAGTTCAAGGAACTGCCACAAATTCTCCGTTTATTCAGCCCAAAGCCTGAATTTAGGCAAATATTGGAGAGTTTAGCAAATTGTACAGGACTGTTTCTCCCCCTTTCCTTACAGGTCGTGATTTCCTCTGGCTTTTCCCTTGGCAAGAGCACTTGCTCACTCTCCCAGCTCCCTGCTGAGCTTCCCACACCCGCTCCCATTTCTGTGAGGCTCCCACCCCACACGTGGGGGCTCCTGCCCATGGCATTCCTAAATGATTAGTGAACTTTTCTGGGTACAGGTGGCTCAGGTGACAACCCACAGCACTGCTGCCTGCAGATCATAGAATCACAGAATATGATGAGCTGGAAGGGACCCCTCAGGATCATCGAGTCCAACTCCTGGCCCTGCACAGGACACCCCAAGAATCCCACCATGATTTGGGGATGCACGGACAGACTGGGGAGGTAAAGCCATGCAGGCCATGCTCTCCAAAGCACCCCTGCTCACGGGGCTTGGAGCAATCTAGTGGAAGGTTGGGGGTGGGGTTGGAAGGAGGTGATCCTTCAGGTCCCTTCTGACCCAAATCATTCCGTGATTTTATGGTCTCATTTCAGTGGGATGAAGCCGTCTGCACACTGCTGTGGGCAGGGTGGCAGCTCTGCAGGCTTGCTGCAGCCCTGGCAAACACACAAGAGGATCCCTCAGAGGGATGGATAAGGCACAGGGAAACATCCGCGCTCCCTCTAGCAGTCGCCAGCGAATGGATGATACCAATAATTCTCGATTTTTCACCCTGGGTTCGTGCCACGCAAACCGCCAGCGTAAGAGCTCTCGCACTAACGCTACTGCAGTGGTGACAGCGCTCAGGTGGCTCTCCCTCTCCCCCGCCGAAATCCTTCCAGGGGGATTTTTGGAGCGCGTTCTCCTCCACCTGCCGCAGGCAGCTGCTGGGTACGACCCGCGCGCAATTAGCAGCGCGGCTCTTCATTAGTGGCATTTTGAGCTCGGCGCGGGCACTGCAGCATCCCCGCAGCACCCCTGAACTTCCCGGGGGGCGGCGGGGCGGGGCGGGGGGGGGTCGCTCCCAGCGCATCGCGGGCGCCGCAGGGTCCGTCCGTCCGTCCGTCCGCCCCGTGCGGGAGGGACCCGCCCCACCGCAGCCGCGCTCCCACCGCGGATGCCCTCGGCCGAGCCGCGATCGCCTCCGGGCTGCCGGGGGGGG
>NW_020884926.1:4924237-4936280 GCF_003945725.1 Corapipo altera
CGAGGAGGGACCCCCATCCCTACCCCAGACCCTCGCCGCCCCCCGCGTCCCCTCGCTGCGCTCCCCGCCACCATCGCCGCCCCCTCCGTTCCCATCCCATCCCCGCCCCGGGGTCTCCCCACGCCGGCTCTCCCCGGTAATCCCCGCTCGCACAGCCGGTTTCGTAATTCGGTAGGAAAGCAGCCATGTTACCGCCGCGGATCCGCCGCTCCGGCCCCGCCGCTCCCCCCCCGGCCCCGCACCGGGCTCGGCCCGTCCCGTCCCGGGGTGCGGGGGGGCTGCGGGGCCGGGGCCGCGCACGGCGGCGGGAGCCCACCCCGAGCACCCGGGACCCCGGCACGGAGCGGGGGGAGGCTCGAGCAGCCCCTATGCGATGCGCAACCCCCCCCCCTCTCTGCTCCCCAAATCCCTGAAAAGTTGTCTCCAAGCCGAGCGTGGAAACGGGGGGCGCGGGGGTGCGGGAGGAGGCTTTGCATGGAGGTTGAAGAACAGGGTCTGAATCGTTCCTGCAGTGCCCGTGGTGGGGTCCTGCTCTCCCCGCGCTGAAATTCAGTTCCCTACTAATCAAAGTGTGTCGTGATCGCTGGTACTGTGTATATATTCGTATTTAAACGTTTCTGTATATTTCCCAAATAATTACAAGCTTGCATGACAATTTACCCCGAGCAGCCTTGGTGTCAGAGCAAAAATAGTGCAAGCCCTCCCCTTTCTCGATAACTGAATTTACACCTGTGTGATAAAAACGTCAGTAGCTGTTATTTACTCGTTACTTATTTACTGTGAGTATCTCTTGGTACAATGGCTCAGCGTTATTTAAAATAACAGTGGCGGTTTGGGGAAGCTTTTTAAAGGTAGCGTAGCTCCTGGTGGGTATCGCTGCTCCCGCCAGGATGCAGTCATGGAATTGTAGAACCACAGAACAGTTTGGGTTGGAAGGGATCTTAAAGATCATCTGGTTCCAACTCCCCACCCCGTCGTGGTTGGAACTGATGCGATTGTTGTTTGTGGCGTTAATGCAAACTGATTGAGAGGGATTAATTAGTGAACTTATTCCGTGGAGCTTGTTGTATCTCTGTGTTTGGGTAGCGGGGGTGGGGGGTGTGAATCGCACTTGTTAAACACAGTTAATCCATCACCAGGTGGGTTTGCAGTGCAGCAGGGGCTGGACCCAGCCGAGCTCCCGGGGGCTGTGGGGATGCAGGGAGTGAAGTTACCTGTGTGGGGCAGGTATTTTCTGAGCTGCTGTGCTGTTGGTATAATTTCAGCCACTCTCTGCCACACTCTGCAGCCAGGCTACCGAGGAGCTTTCTTTTGTAAAAATCTGCTGAAAGGGCAGAAGGAGGATGCTGGCCTCCATCCTCCCCTGTGGAGCAGGGCGATCAGGAATGCAGATGGTGACATGCTGTACAGGGCATGAACGTGGAAATGCAGCCTTCCAGCCAGGAAAGCAGGTAAAATGCTTTGGCTGCTCTCGTCCACACTGATTTCTGTGTGTGTACTCAGTGTTTGGTTTCGTTTTTTCTCGGGACACTTCTGGGAAGAAGGGTGTGTTTCTGCAGAGGGGCACTGCCTGTGTTCCTGCAGCGTGTCCCGGCAAGGGAGGGATGTCTGTGAGGTTCTTCAAGGGTTAGGGCTTCTGTTTGATATTCCTCAGAGGTTTTCTAGTCTGTCTAGCAATGGAAAAACTCCCCTTTGTGTTCCTTTACTATCAGCACACTGGGAAACAGTCAGTACACTGTAAAGGTGCCAAAGAAACGCACTCCATTCCCCAAAGTGTGCGTGTTTCTGCTTAATAACTATAATTACACATGCTTCAGAGCTGTGGGGTCCCTGTGATGAGTGGTCCCATCTTCAGCTGGGTGCCAGAGTGGTATTTTCAATGGCTGCTGGATGTTTGGTCCACCTTCCCAGTCTTAAGCTGGCAAATTTAGCTCAGAGTGCTGATGCCCATGAGTTAGGAGAAAGGACACTTCCCCAACAAGGTGTGACTACATGGCCTTGTGGCTGTAGATGCATTTTTGTCCTTCACAACAAATTTAAGAGGCTGTTACTAAAACTGTCATATACCCAGCCATGTACCACTGATTTCGTGGCAGAAGCCAATCAGTTAAGTCTAAAATTGCATCTGAAGAGTGTTGTGTTCATCATGCTTAGGGAGGAGAAGGGGGAGAGCACTTGATCTCCACAAGACCCACCAGTTAGATTTGCTCTGCTTTGTGTTTCCTCCCTAAGTTTGGTACTATTGTTTATACACTGCCATAAATGCTCTGCTGCATCACTCTGTGTTTGTACAGACAGGTCTGAGATATCTATAGTGAGCCATATGCTTTTCCTCAAGGATTTGGAGACGATGTTCGGAAGGATGGGGTGAAAACAAGAATCTCTGAATAGCTCTGCTGCTGTGTGTCTTCTAAGTAGGAGGGCTGCCAAGCTGGTTGATTTATGCAAATATATTAAAGGCAGGCAGGAGGATGGGGAATGGGGTGGCAGCCACTTACCCACAAGTGCAAATTCGGGGTATGGTGGCAACGCTTGGATGGCCAAAGCTTTGGTCCTGGTGCAGAAGCACGTGGTGGAATCACCAAGTCCCTTTGCTTATAGAATCATGGAATGGTTTGGGTCAGAAGGGACCTTAAAGCTCATGTTGTTTCAACCCTCCTGCCATGGGCAGGGCCACCTTCCACTAGCCCAGGTTGCTCCAAGCCCTGTCCAACTGACCTTGGACACTTCCAGGGATGGGGCAGCCACAGCTTCTCTGGGCAACCTGTGCCAGGGCCTCCCCACCCTCACAGGGAAGAATTTCTTCTCTTTCATAGGAAGGAGCTTGGTGATCACAGCACTGCAGGCAGGTGCTCCAGGTCAGTCCCAAGTCATGTGGAAGGAGGTGAATGTGTCTCTGTGTCCTGCTCAGTCAGTAATTAATCCTGAGTTTGTCAAACGTGTTATTTGTATAATTATGGTACAGCTTGAGACAGCTCGAGGTAATAGCTCTGCCCCTTTTGTGCACACTGAGACTTCTCTGTGCTACAATGAGCTATTTTTGCCGTGGCAAGGTACACTTCAAGGGCCTCTTTTCCGTAATTTAAATCAAAACTGGAAGAATTCAGCAAAGAGGGAGAGCAGGATGGTGGGTGTGTGTAGGTGGGCAGGAATGGAACTTGTGCATTGTTACAGTCCTTAGCGAGAGCGTTAATCATTCGAACCTCTCAGTCCTGACAGTCTCTTTTAAAAGGCGAGTTTACTGGGAGAAGTATTTTGGCTGCAGCCTCTCTGAACTTGGATGCAGATCAGGGTTGGAAATCAATACTTCATGTCCCCAGCTCTTAGCACAGCAATTACAGGCAGCGCTCGGGAACGTCAGCGCGGCCGCGTGTCAGCACCCTCGTGTCGCAGCTCTTGTTTGGATTAGGATGGGCTGGATTGGTTGTGAGCAAAAGATGTGCCTGTGCCTGGTGGTGCAGGTCAGGCTGCAGTGGTGGGGTGGGATGCTGGTGATGAGGGGGGGATGCAAACAGAGCATCAGAGCAGGTGCTGTGGCAGGTCAGTGGTCAGCCGTGACCTCCCTGTCTGTGCTGGGTGCACCTCTGATCTTTTGGCTTTGTGTCTTTGCCCAACCTGCACCTGTGTCTTCAGTACTTTGGTTAAAAGCAGTGTCTGCTGTGCTCAATCAGGCAGTCAGTCCATTTAGCCATATGTTTTTGCTGTAGTCTCCTTCCCACATTAAATGGAAAACACCTTAATTAATTAGTGTTGGTGAAGTGCTTGAAGATGTAACGTGCAATCAATAGCTAAGTGTTATTAATAACACCTCACTCAGTGTTTGGCTTATCTCACTTCCTATTTCAGAGCACCAGTGGCACACTGTGGTTGCTGTGTCCTGGCTCCTGTTGGTGGGAGTGGTGGTGTTTGCATGGATGCTGCCAAAATTCAGCTGGGAATGAGACAGGAGCTGCATCCTGCTCCTGGAATAAAGAGTTTCTCCTTGCTGCACAGTGATCTTGGGCAGGTGCAGCATAAGAAGGATTTCAGTTGTGTCTTGGTATCTCATGATGCCAAGGGGCCAGAAGGACCTTTATGCTCCTGACAGCCTAAAATAGAGTTTTCCCTTTTTCCCTTTGATCTCGGTATCCTTTCATAGCCACGATGCAAAGACTTTGACTTTTGCCCGGGAGGCAATCAGTTACCTCTGTGCTGTTGCTATTTTGTGAGTAATCATCTCAGGCTGTTGAAAATGTACCATTTTCATCTCTTCAGAAATCTTCCCTGCTATTTGTTCTTTCAGAGTTGGAGAGTTGATACTGTAAAGAAGCCTGAGGAATTTGGATACTGCTGCCCAGTTGGGTATCAGGAGCATTTTATCACAAGATCAAGGTCTTGCTGTACTATTAATCTTTCTAATCATTTCCTACTTTATTTCCCTCTGTCCTGTGTAGTTCAGAGGGTGAGGGAGCAACTAGTTTCATGCTCTGAAACAAATGCCTGTGCTGGGAAATCAATTTGTGCTTAGCAATGTTCCCATGGTTGCTTTAGAGGCAAGGAACTGGCTGCAGATACCACTTCAGGTCCCTGCTACATCTTAGTCTTTGAAGATGTTAATTTAAATATCTTTTCTGGAGTTTTCCTATTCAAAAGCCTCATCTGGCATGGTTAGCATAATACTTAGATTATCATTGCTCTAGGGCTTGTCCAGGGGAGTTTTAGTGAAGCTCCTGAGGATGAGTAAGCTTGAGTAAACTCTGAAGCTGAAGAAGGACTTAATCCAGGGTTTTCAATTCCTCAGTTTGAAGCATAACCATGAAAACAGTGTGAGACTTGCAGGTGGGGAGAGGGAGGTAGAAACAGGTCTGGGTTTAAGTGTGATTTTGTCTGTTGGATTCAGGCACTCTCAGATAGTCACTGGTGGGGCTGAGCATCATCCAAAAGGACAGTCTGTCCTGCCATTACTTATTCTTTTTTACTCCAGATCCATCAGTGAACTCAGTGTTCTCTGTCACTGGGGCCAGGTGATGCAGAAAAATCTGCATCCTGAATATGCAGCTCTCTGAGGTGCCAGCAGAAGCTTTACAGCCTTGGGGCGGGGGCTCCTTGCCCAGCCTTGGCGGGCAAGCATCTTTCCTTGGGTTATCCCTGCTCCCCCCTGCACAGAGTAGATCACTGTACACCAGGCACTGAGCTCAGCACTAGCACGACACAGAGCAAAACTTCAGTCTCCAGCTTGTTAAAATTCAATCCTCATAATTTGTTGACAGGGGAGTGTGAGATAAGTGCCGTGGTACTGACGCAGAACCGGAGTGCTCCTAACGCGGCGTGAGCCGGGCTAAGGCTGTGTCTGCTCACAGAACCCTGGGGAATTGGTCAGCCAGAGGCCTCATTTTTCAGGATATGTCCTCCCCCATGGGATGCTGAAGGCCCAGGGTGTTGCTCCTTGTTGCTTTGTAATCCATTCCTGCTTTTTCTTGCTGTAGAATTTTGCTTGAGTGTTTATGGCTGATACTTTCATGTACCCATTGAGGTGGATTTTGTGGAACCAACAGGTCTAGAGACCTCCAGCTAGACTGGAGATGTGTCCTGTGGTAGCAGGACATGGGATGGTTTTAGGTTTTCTAAGGAAAAAGAAACTGTCTTGCCAGAATAGACATGGAATTACTTTTGAAAGCTTTGGCTGAAGTCTTTTCCATGGTCAGTTTGTTTGCAGGAAGTGCAAAGGGGAAGAAAAGCTCTTCCCTAAGTTTTTTTTGTGCACCCAAGGCTGAGGGGGGTAATGGGAGGCTTGAGGGTACAAGGATGAGGATTTGGGGTGTCTCCCTGGGGCCAGAGGCTGAGGTTGAGTGATGGTGATGGGCTGTGATCCAAGGGGACCTGAGATAGCAGAGGCCTTCCAGGAGGTGGGAACAACTTTGCAGAGGTATTGATCATAATGGATCATGACTGGCTGGGGGCTGCAGCTCCTGGGGACATCCTGATAGCCCTCAGTCCAGCTCTGGCTTCCATAATCTGATAAATTGCTGATTTCCCTAATCTTGTTAATGCTCTCCTTCCCCAGATCCCTGTGAGAAGCCTCTGGGATGGGAACAGGGCAGTGCAGGCTGGCTGCTCCCATGTGGACTCGTTGTGGGTGGCTTTTGGGGCAGGTTGCTGGTTTTCGGCTGTGTCTGTGTCTGAAAACTGCTAAACTGCAAAGACCTCTGCCTTGGAGTGCAGAAGCTGAGCTGCAGCAGAGAAATGTTTTTGCACAGAGCAATTAATGAGAAATGGGGTTTTGTCATGAGGATTTCTGACACCTGCGTGGTGGGAGAGCTGCAGTGGGCAGGGCCATGTTTGCCCTGAGAAATGGAAAAAGCTCTTGAGTTTTGCTTTTTAGATACATGGTCAGCCCCAGATTCTAGGTACCCGAGGCTGGATTTTGCTTTTGGTTCACTTGGGCAATGGGAAGGGAGCAGAGGTGCCTACAGAAAGGTGAAGGGGAGTGTGATGCTGTCTTAAAGGCATCATGGATGTCCTGTGGGCACCCAGGAGACCCAGTGTTGGGAGAGGTTCACCTATGTCACTGAAGAAGGAAAAAGGACTGAGTGATGCTCTGCTGTGACTTGATCCAGTGCTGGGCTCATCCCAGTCTTGGAGAATCACCCCTGTCCCTTGGTGCTTCTGCAAACATTTTTTCTGGAAGTAGCACCTCTTCTGAGGGCATCTGTAAATCCATTTCTCATCCTTGGTCCTTACAGAGTCATTCTGGTTCCCATCTTTTCATGCCACTTCTCCCTCTAAATCAAAATGTCACAGGTTTTAGAGGCCAGATCTGGGAGCTGAACCCTCAGGATTGTCTGACAGGGAGCTGATGTGTCACAGCCTGTGCTGCTGCTGCCCTCTGCCCTCTCCTCTTTATTGTCCCACTTTGCTGGGTGGCATCTGTGGGGGAATCCCAAACCTCTCCTTCACCTCCTCTCTCATGAGAGTGTGTGTCCTCCCTCACCAGGGAGTTAAATCACCTTTTTGCAGAAAATAACATACTGGAGGGGGGGAAATAGTATTTGGTGTGAATATGTGGGATGTGAAGACTGCGAGGGAGCACAGTGGTGTCCTGATGCCTATCTGCAGGTTTTCCTCTGACTCTCTTTTGCAGCAGCAATGAAACCTGGGGAGCTGACATTACTGGGACGTAGTTTTTTTGAAGGAAAGGGTGAAATGGAACTTGCACCTCTGCTCCAGCAGATTGAGACCGTTGGGGTTTGGAACTGAAAACCTAAAACTCGAGTCTGTGGTTCCCTTTGCCTTTTAATTCTTATCAAACCAGGGGGTTTGCAGAAGTGGACCCTCTCTTTCATTACTTTTTCGTTTCAGCCAGCATATTAAACATTAAATAATATCTTCCTTTGGTCACCATACAGCTGGAGAGTTTTGCAGTGGTGAGTTCCTGTGAGTGTGCAGGGCATTCACGTACAGAGATGATGAAGGGTGAGGGCTGGCAGTGTCCCTGCACACTTCTGCTCCAGCCTTTTGGTTTTAAGCAAGCTGCCCACTATACTCCCTTGGAAATTAGCTGGGAAAAGCAGTGTGGGATTTCTGTTGGCCATCACCAATGGGCTGAGTGGGAATCCCAGCCTTGGGTCTGGGCAACAGTCATGCCACGAGCTAATTCCCCAAGTAACAGCTTCCTTGCTGCCTTTTAACAGCAGAATATCCCCAAATGCTTAGTTTTTGGTGCTGTCTGCTTTTTTTCAAGTGTGCACAGGAGCATTTAATATCCTTTAGGGCTGAGTTAAAAGGTCTTTGTAAGGTTCTGTTTCTGCTCCTTGGCTGGTTTGAGTGGTCTCTGCCCTCCCACCATAAAATGCTTTTTTGTTTGTTTTTTTTTTTTCAGGGTGTTTCTGTTTGTTGTGAGATTCTGTTATGGGTCAAACTTTGCTGAAAGCACACAAACACTGCCTGTTTTCCAGGGAGATGTTCTCTATTAGGGGTGGAAAGCAAAGCGAATTGATTCGAGGAATAGATTTGTGGAACTTACTTTTGATGTCTACATTTTAATGGTCTAGACGCTCTCTTTAAGTTGCAGGAGGGGAAAAGGAACATCTTGGAAGAAACCTAGAGGGCTGCTGTAAAGTTTTTAGTGGACCACACTGAGGTTTTCAGTAGGAAAATCTCCAAATGCAGCTGCATTTTGAATTTTGAGTAGCAGCTCCCCTCAGATGGGGAAGGAAGGAGGGCATGGTGTGTTTTGGCAGGGCTGGCACAGCCTGGTGTGTGGGGTCTGGGCACAGCAGTGCTGTCAGAGAAGACCTTGGGGGACCTGTTTTCATCTTGGAGCTGTGTCCCTCTGCAGTGCTTTGCTGGAGTGATTCCTCAGGGAGGGTGAGGATGAGCAGAGCCCAGCTCGGAGTTACTCACTGGGCTTTGGATGCTCCCCTGGAGCTGAACAACGTCTGTGTGATTTTGTGTAACAGCAGCATGTTCAGAAAACAGATTCCTCATCCTGTGATGGCAAAATATCCCCTCTCTGTGTGTTCATCGTTGTTTGTTCTAGCCTTAAATGCACCCAATTATTTGCTTTTATGTTTGTCAATTATTGCATTATCTGCCCGGGCAAAACCTGTTGTTTTATCCGGCTGCGGATTCTAAACGTTAATTCCTTGACCTTTTATATCCTCCACAATATATCTGGCGTTGCTAAATGGCTTTGCCAAAATTTGTCATTGTTTTTCTCCCTGCCAAAGTGGTTGCTGAGGCAGGAGAGGGGGGGCTGCTTCAGGTGGAGATGTGACAGTGCTCCCCAGCACATTTGCATCGTGTAATTGAATCTGCAAAGATCATTGTTGTCATCCAGGGGAAGGCAGCTCGTTTTAAAGCCACACAGGGTTTGTTCAAATGAGCTTGGGTTTCCAGCACGATCTCCTTTCGTGGTGAGAGAGGTCCAAAACTGACAGCTCAGGGTGAGAGGGCTGATTAATGGGGTTCTTAAATTTCCATGAAAAGCAGAGGGAGGTGGTGGGGCCAAAGCTGTACAGCTCCTGTGGGGAAAAAACTCACAAATATGAAGCTCATAGTGTCATGAGAAACCACAGAAAGTCCAGTTATTCAGTGAAAAAGCTGTACTTAATATCAAAAAGTTCTATTTTGTGATATTAGCAAAAAGAAAAAGCCAGGCAGTTGTGCTGGCTTCAGGGGGGATTCCTGCAAGGCCCTGGTATCCTGATGCTGTTGTACACAGAGGCTTTTGGTGGGTTTGGCAGCTGCTGGGTGAGGCAGTGTGGGACTGAGCCTAGAAATGAGGAGGAGCTGAGTGTCACCATCTGGGGATGTCCCCAGCTCGCTGCCCAGCACTGCCTGCCCCAGTTTAGGAGCTGCTGAATGAGCAGGGATCAGAGGGAGGGAATGGGGTTACCAGGGCATGCTGGAACAGGGGTTATGAGCTGCCACCTTGCCCTGCTTGCTGATGTTCTCATGCCCGTGTCATTGCCTGGCCTCAGTCCAGCTCCAGGACTCACTCGAGCTCCCAGAAGTTGCTCACAAGCTGCTCAAGTTTTTCTGGAGCCCTGTCAAGGTCTGCAGTGCCCGTTGTTCCTGGCACAAGTGTGTGCTCTGAGCAGCTGCTGAGGTTGCTCCGAGTGTGGCACCGAGTCCCTTTCATTGTCCCTCTCATTGTTCCTTTCAGGCAGAGCGAAGCTTCAGAAAGCACTTTGCATTTTGCCACCTTTGCAGAGAACCTTTTTTATGCTCTTTTCCTCCTTGGACATGCATCATTTCCAGGGTATTTTGGTAAATGATGTAATTTAACACATCTTCTGTGCCCTGCTTATCGCTGTCATTTCTGAGTGCATTCATTAGGGACCGGTTTGATTTTGGGTGTAATTCCTCTGATAGGTGCATTTACTGAACATCTTTGATTCAGCATTAGGCATGTGGCAGGATTAATGGAAAGCACTTTACTAAAGAGGTTTGAATACCTTGTAGGTTCCTTAAAGATTTTTTTTCCCCTCTCTCTTTTTTTTTTTTTTTTTTCTTTTAAATGGAGCTGTATTATCTCGGGCTGAGGTTTTATTTGATGCTGTTGTGGTTTGTGGAGTGTAGTGCTCCCTGTGCTGCCAGGCCTTAGATTGCCATGGACCAGGGCGACTGTAGCTCCTGGAAATAACTTGATGCACAATCTGGATACATGGTTGTGATTATTTTATATTTGTTTTATTTTGGTTGGGGAAACATGCATTAAAAAAAAGCCATGAGAGCTCTACCTGTTAATTAGCCTGACAGTACTGTGGTAATGACCACCCTGCAGGATTAAAATCCCATATGCAGATAACACATTAACTCTGCTCATTGGCAGCTTTAAACAACACAGATAATATCAGATGAGCAGAGCTGGCTGTCGTGCCAGTGACAACCTGTCCACACTGTGATGTCAACACAGATGCCTTTGACCTCATCACAACGTTCAGTCAAACCTGTCTTTGAACTTTTCAGCAGATGGGGAATATTGTGCAGGGAGAAATCAAGTAAATCCTTGTTGGTAACAGACCCTCCGAGGTAGTCTTGGGAGCAGTAAAAGCAAAATTTACACCCTTGGGGTGTAAATTTGCAGTGCTGTGCCTCTTTGAGGGCCTTCATCAACCTGCTGATGTCCCTGGTTCTTGGACACATGGGATTTGGTGCTGCTGCCAAGGTTCCCTTAATTTCTAAGGGTCGTTTCCACCCCTTGGTGCCATCCTTATGTCAGGAGGTGGGTTAGGGTTGAGAAGAGAACTTGTTAAACACCTCTGAGAGCAGGGGTGACCTCATCCCCAGTGTGGGCCAAGCCCATGAGGCTGGAAGGTCTGGAGAAGTATTTTGGCACCTGTGTGGTTGCAGGGACCTGTCCCATGACCAGGATGTGTCAGGGGCTTTGGCTCTTGTGTTGGTAGATACCTGCTGCAGGAACCATCCTTGGCACCACCACAGTCAGCATGCTTGAAGTCAGCCCTTCCTTCAAAAATGCTGGGTTTGGATCCTCCAGTGTATTCCGAGCTGGGAACAGCTGAACTTCTGGATTCTCTTGAAGAGGGAAAATTATCTGAGCCTTGAAAACTTGCTGTGATTTATTCCGGTTCCTTTTAGCTGCAGCTGTACATAAAGAATCCAAATTGGGGGATATTTTGCTTAACTGCAGTTTTTGTGAGGTGGCTCTCATTTGTTGATTCATTTTCTGTCGATGTAAGTACAAGCTTATTTTGCAGTGATGTTTTTCATCTTTCCTGGACTTGAATCAGCAAATGAGTGTTGATACCCTTGTGGCAATCTGGTGAGAAGAGGGGAAGCAGAAAAATCAAGTGATGCTCTGAAGATAATTTTGTTCATGTTATTTTTCATATATCAGTGGTCAAAGCCACTTATCAAATCAAGTATCTTGAGTAAGAAGAGCAAGTCGGGTATTGTTGGCTACCAGTGGAGATAACTGGTAGGAAATTATTAAGCACCCTCTGGTTCCTTCATGGAGATTTTGCAGCATATTTTAAATTTCTTTATGTGTGTGTACACAGTTCAGAGGGTAATACCATTAATTAGACCAACAGGAAAGACTAATAAAAAGGTATAACCCTCTACAGTACATTGGGTTTATCCCTGATTTAGCAGAGCTGCTCTGAGCTCGTGGTAAATCCATGTGTATGTCATTAGGAAAGCAGGATTAAGTTCATAATTAATATCATCAAAAAGTTTTCATCATTGAAAATGAGTAAAAAAATGATAGGGAAAATAAACCACCACAGAGCTTTAAATATGGGATAAAACCACGAAGGTTTTTCTTCATTCCAGTCTGCCTGGGAACAAAGGTGGGAAGATGAGGTGTAGGGTACTGCAGGTGCTGTGGCTGAGGCTCGAAGTAAGTCAAGGAGGATGCCAGAATATTATCCTGGGCAATATACAGTGAATTCTTTCTGAATTTTGCCCAAAATATTGCTGGGGGAAGCAGAGGCCAGCGTGTGTGCTCATGTGCTGCTGCGGGCGTTCCCTGCCGGAGAGGGAGGGTGTGCAGGAGGAGAGGGAGGGTGTGCAGGAGGAGAGGGAGGGTGTGCAGGAG
>NW_020884926.1:4936290-5007594 GCF_003945725.1 Corapipo altera
AGGAGGAGAGGGAGGGTGTGCAGGAGGAGAGGGAGGGTGTGCAGGAGTCGTGTTACTCCCGGCCGGTTGTTCTGGGTGTCATTGGCAGTATTATCACGACGAGGTGCTGGTCAGGCGCTGAACTCCGCCAGCAGGAGTGCGGGGTCTGTCTGTCTGTGTGACAAGTGCCGCTGCCAGCGGAGAATCCTGATGAGGATCCCGCCGGGCTGGGATCTGCACGCAGCAGTTTCCTTCCTGCCTGTTTATTCAGGCAAGCACGGGCTTGCTTTGTTAGTTATTTCACCTCTTGTAACTGATGGGAAGATCAGCTACTTTCTGATGAAGTCTTGAGTGTATATATTTTTTAATTTCTTTTTTTTTTTTCATGATGGGGAACGGCCCGATCTGATTTTTGCAGTGGATGGTACCCGCGCTGGAATTTTTATCTCTGCTCTTCAGCGTTTCCTTCGAGCTTATTTGCATGAGGTTGCAGTGCTAAGCAAACGTTCCCTGTGCCTTAACCTGTTGCACAGCCAACCCCGTGCCTTTCCCTGTTCTCCTGCTGTGGAAACGAAGGTGGATAAGCGGGAGCTCCCGTTGTGTGGCCGTGCTCAGACAGGCGCTCGGCAGCGAGGTCCTTATCAGCGCCTCGCCGATAAACCAGGGCACAAAAGCCTTGGCGTGGGCCCACATCTCCTACTTATTTGGAGATTAAAAGCTCTTGAGGCTTTGGTTTGTTGTGAAAGTTAATTGCGAAGCCCTTGAACCTTGGCAGGGCTCCCACGGCGAGACTCGTCACGCCGGAGCTGAGCCCTCGGGCAGGTGCGGGGCTTGTCCGGGCCGGTCACGGGAGGGACTGGGACCTCCAGAGGGCCTTTCTCCCCAGACACTTCAGATATCCCAGGAGGGGATGCACAGCCCTCAGGAGGTGCTGGTCTTTCCCCACCGCTGTAGCATGAGCTGGGAAGGGGAGAGATGATCCCACCCATCACCTTGATCTCCCCCGTGGCTGCACCACCACTTAGGTGTAATTAAGGGTTGTGTGTGGTAGAGGCTGTCAGTGCTTACGTCAAATCACGTCTGGAGGTGCCTGCAAGCAGGGTTGGTTCCTCAAGGGTGTTCCCAGCACTGCTCATTGCCCAACACATCTCTGTGACCCACTCAGGGAGCGTCTCTTCTGTCGAGTCTTGGTGTCCAAGAGCATCCACTGAGACCTTCTCTGGTTTTTTGGGGTCGTGACCTGCATCCAGGACCCTGATCTTGCAGTTCCTCCAGGTGAAGGCGGTGAGGAGGTGAGTGCTGTCAGGTGAATGAACCCAGCCTTGCCCTTGTTCATTAGCATTTAAATCACTCACCTTGGGAACCTTCCACACTGCTGGTGCTCTCTGGGGGTGGAATGTTCTCCTCAGTCAGGCAGCTCGGCACAAACCTGAGAGAAAAGCAGCAGTAAAAGTCAAGGCATGTGATTGCACAGGGACAAGGTTTGTTGGTTTTTGTTCCATTATTATTATTAAAGATGCTTTCTGATGGATCCTTCGTGTGCAAAAGCTTATGCACCAAGGAGCTGAGGAATTGGGGGGAAAAATGGGATGGGGGGTCAGGTCACTGTGCTGGATATCTGTGGTGGAGATGGAGAGTCTGGGGCCCTCTGTGTGGGGCTGGTTTGGACAGGGTGGTTCAAAGTTGATGCTGGCTGATGTATTTGGTTTTCAGTTTCCATCACAACCTCCTGACACTTATTTTTTATTAATGCTTTTATTAAAGCCAGGGGCTGTACAGTGGGAAAGCATGTGTGGACCAGCTCAATTATAGGATCACAGACTGGTTTGGGATGGAGGGGCCTTAAAGACCATGCAGTTCCAACACCTTCCATTAGACCAGGTTGCTCAAAGCTCCATCCATCCAGTTCTCACAAGAAGGGGCAAAAGATCCCAGTCTCAAGGAGGACAATTAGAGTGTTCCCCATTTTAAGCCTCCATCCTTCATTTAAAATAAATAAAAATACTGCCCTGGTAGTATCATTTTCTACCTGAGCTTTGAAACAAAAGTAAATATTACTGGCCTGGCAGCACAAATGAAAGGAGAATGAGAAGCCATGCATGCAATGGAATGTCAGCCAGTTTTTATGTTTTTCTGTATTGGTCTTGTGGCATTTCTGTGGAACAGGCCAGAGACAATGTTCTCTTACATAATGCTCATGTTACTGGAGTGTGATTGTATCCGACTGTCACAGATGAGGATGCTGTATTTATGTCTCAATGAATTTCATCCCTCAGTTTATGTGTCCTCTGACCCCTGGGGAATATCACAAACCCAGTGTTATGCAGTACAATGGCACGTTTGATTTACCAACTCTATTAATGATCTGGTTGAAGGGAGAAACAACACGTTAATTAAATTCACTGCTGATGATAAACTTAGTGTTGTAAGCAGCAGTCAGGACAATGATTTAGAATGGAGGACAAATTCATATTTTTAAAAAAACCCCAACCTGCAGGCTGTCAGGCGTTGATTTTGGCGCTGCTCTGTTGATGGTATTAACATAAATTCAAGCTGACCTGAGTGCACTGGGATAAAAACAAACATTTACCCTCGGAAAATCCTCCACCTGAATGTGAATTTCACCGTTGGCTTTGGGCTGTTTCGTGTTTTGCATTTCTTTTCTGTGGGTTTTAGTAATGAAAACAAACAACTTGGCTTCACCTTGGGTTGGAGTTAACTGGGTTTCCAGTCGTTTTCTCCTTCCCACACTCAGTGGCAGAGCTGCAAGTAGGCAAGAGGTTGTACATTTTTAGTTTGGATTGAAAATGTTTATTTTCTAGCATAATGCAAAATCCGTGGATTCAAGGCTGGCTCGAAGTTTCTCTTGAAGGATCCACACATACAAGTGTTCCTACATGAGATGTTCAGTGCCCCACCAGCCAGGTGCTTCAAGGTAAATTAATGTACAGGAGAGGGATGTATAGTGGGCTCTCAGCCCCTGTCCATGCACTACCCCCTTCCCTCTGCTTTTGGGTTGTATTCCTGCCCTTCCTAATTGTCTCCAGCTGAAACTCTCCCTTAAAAGTGAACTCAGATGGAAAACATTTTTGTGTGAAGTGTTAACGCATTTTGTGGGGGGGACACCCTCATTTTTAAAGGTGGAGTAAGCTAGAACTAGTGTATTTATTAAACCAAAGAGGCTTTATTTTAGTAAGGGTACCTGTTGATTATTCTGTGAGGAGAAAAATGCCACAAACACAGTGATATTGAGCATTACAAGGGGCAGTTTAACCAAAAGCCTCTCTTTCTTGGTGCAGGTTATTGGAGGGAGGCATTTGGGAATGTGTTTGCAGGGAATGACATTAATTATTCAGGGCTAAGCTAAATAAAATTAATTTTGGATAGGAAGTGAGTTACTTCGTCCTTGTCATAACCCCCAGTCCACATGAACAGCACTCAGGTGATTAAAAGGCTGTTGGAAAATGAAGAATCTCACCAGCTTACTATCCTCCTTCTTGGTCGGAAGGAGGATGTTATTTTAAAGATCAATTACATTGCTCAGGTGCTATTATACCATCTCAGAGAGAGAGTTTTGGATTTCTTTTATTTATTTAAAAAATATTTTGCAATTGGCAGTTTTTTTCACTAAAGCTTTTTTTTTTTTTTGTGCTACATTTTCTCTTTTTGCTATACCTTGGGGTACAATTAGGAATGTGTTCTGCTGTTCTGCATCTGAGTGATGCCAGGACTGCAGCAAGCATTAAAGCCCTTGAAAGGTAAATATTGCAGAGTGTGTAACAGCAGTAGTCCTGGAAAAAGAAGAAAGCCAACAGCGTTTCAGGGGTTTATTCAGCCCTTGATGTTTGAAGACTGTAGAGAGGGGTGGAGAGCTTGGAGGATCTCACAGACCATGGATTGGAAAGACCAGGTCCAGCTTAGGATCAGAGAAGAAACATCTGTTATGGAATCTCTGCAAAGAACACAGAATCCCCAGAATGGGTTGAAAGCAACCCTTAAAGATCATCCAGTCCCACCCCCCACCATGGGCAGGGACAGCTTCCACTAGCCCAGATTGCTCCAAGCCCTGTCCAACCTACCCTTGGACACTTCCAGGGATCCAGGGGCAGCCACAGCTTCTCTGGGCAGCCTGTGCCAGGGCCTCCCCACCCTCACAGGGAAGAATTTCTTCCTCGTATCCCATCTAGACACACACTCTTTCAATTTAGAGCCAAAGATATATAGGTTGTGTTGGTAATGATGGCTGAGGCAACAAGAAAAGTGCTGAACACGGGTGCCTGGGTGTGATTCACCAAAGAGTGTGATGAGGAAACATCACCTTGTCCATGGGGGTACACGTGGGAGAGCACAGGGATGGAGAACTGGACCCAGAGCAGTGAGAGACAGGTTTGGGGTGTGCCCCTCACCTTCAGTGAGAGACAGGTTTGGGGTGTGTGCCCCTCACCTTCAGTGAGAGACAGGTTTGGGGTGTGTGCCCCTCACCTTCCTCCCCACCTCGTGCGTTATATAGGGCAGGGGCTGAGTCTGTTTAATGTGCAGCACAGAGGGACCTGGTGATATTAAAGGAAAGTGAGAACACTTCCTTTTGAGTGCTTGAAGGCATCCCTCGTTCCCCTGGCTGTTATCTGCAGCAGCATCCCTGTTCCCCACCCCATCTCCTCTTAATGAAGCAATTACATGCACAGGAGTGGGATGGCTCCCAGTAAGGACTCACTCCCAGTAATGAGCCTCCCCAGGCTGGGGAGGTGTCGTGGACAAAGCAACACTGAGCAGCAAGGACAATGTCTTAATATGTTATGAGTCTTCAGCGATTTTAAGGTGAATTGCATTTATTGAATTGCAGTAGGCTTCAAAAGTTCCTACCTTTTGATGTGTTGGAGGAGATCAGTCGCTATTTTGGAACATTAATTTATACAATTCAGATCACACTTGTAGGGTTTTTTTGTTTCCCAGCGTCTCTTGTTTTACTAATTGCAATTGTTTCACGTCCTCTAATCTATTATACTTTTTAATAAGGCATATAATTCATTATTTAGGTGGCAGTGTTCTGATAATTAGATGGGTTATTTTTGTCAGTGCTGATTAGTTGGTAAGTACAGATTAATATTTGAAGACTTGATGTGGTCTCTTGCCATTTGGGTTTCAAAGAGGTGATGTGCCACTTGTTTCATGATATTCCCAACAACTTCATCCCTTCCAGCCTGAGGAAAGTGCCTTGTAAAGAGTGTTTGAAAGCCTTTGGATCTTGTTTCCTCTGTAAAACTTGTGTTAGAAAAACGCCAGCGAGTGTAAGCTGGGGGTGATGTGTTGAAATTGCAGCTCCCTGGGCAAACAGGGGGGTCTGTGCACCAAAAGGGCTTTTTAGGTGCACAAGCTGGGCATGGACCCGCTGTTTGCTGGATATGTCCTTTCACAAATGGCCTTGGCCTTTTTTTTCCCCTGGAGTTAATTGCAGTGTGGGACAATGTGGCCTTTGTGTGCCTGTCCCTGGCTGGGGACGGTTTCTCCTCTCCCCCCCGCAGAGCTGGCAGCAGAGCTGGTCTCTCCCCATCACCCAGAAGCTGTTTGTAGGGTTAAGGCTGTTTTAGTTCATTTGCAGACTGGTTTTTAGGGGTGTGGTGGCTGAGGGGACAGAGTGAGTACCTGCAGACTGTCAGGACTCTGGTGTGGGTGTCTCTGGGTGAAACATCGCCGTATTCCCCCTCCCCTGCAAACCAGACTGAGCGGAGCAGGGGATGAGCTGCAGTGTAATTAAACATGTGTTTGTGGAGTGGCAGCCTTCTGCCTTCCCCGAGATAACACAAACCACGCTGCTGGGAGAGATGATGTAGCTGGAGCTGAGCCACTGCATTATTTGAGACCAGATCTCTGGGAAGAGGAAGCAAACCGAGTGGTTTTTTGTCATTTGGTCACCCCTACCGAGGAAACCACAGTGCTCTTCGGTGGCTCGCTCTCACTGCAGACTGCTCCAGCCCTCCCTGCACTGGCAGATGGCTCCAAACACAAACAAGCCTCGGGGATGCCTGTCACTGCCTGTGACCCCGGGGAAAGCAGAAACCACATCGGAAATGAGCAGGGATGAGGAAGATGCCGAGCATTTTTCTTGAGCAAATAAATGTGGCTTAGGGAAAGTCAGGATAAGCTCCGTGTGTTTATCGGCGCCGTGAGTGTGCCTCGGGCAGTCCCCTCCCCGGGATGCCAGGGGGGTTCCTGCTCCATAGTGATTCAAGGACACTTGCATTAATTGATAATTTCTGTATCCACAAAGGTGTTGTGAGGTTTGCATGTATTTCCAGAGCCCCTCTACCTGAGGGTGGGAGCTGAAGTGATGGGGTTGTTCTCCTTCGAGTTACTGGGGAGGGTGAATTTGGCAGTTGCTGGTGCCTTTCTTGTGAGGGATAGTTGGATGGTTGTACAGATTTGGAGATGAGTTCACAGCCTAGTGAAAAAGCAGGGCAAGAAAAGGATTTACCGAAGTGGAAGCAGAGGAGGGATGCTGAGGGCTTCCATGTTTTCCCTGGTTTTGAGTCTGTTGGGCTCTGGGAATAAATCAGGGCCTTAGCAACTGCAAACAGGAGACAGGAGCGTCTGCCAGGAGAGCAGAGCTGGAGCAAAGGAGACTCAGGATGGCTCCATTGCCCCATTACAGTCCTGTCAGGCAGCCTGGGAATTCTAGCCCCAGTTCACTTGGGCTGTGGTGTTTTCCAGCCCCAGTTCACTTGGGCTGTGGTGTTGGAGTTGGTGTGTTGTAGGAGAGCTGGCTGGTGCTTCTGCACGATCTCGGTGCTGCTGAGGAGGGAGGTCACAGTGTAAGTCGGTTAAGCGGCCGGATTGCCCTGGTGTGTTTGCCACAGGATAATGGAAAATTCCTGTGAGGAGCTGTGCTTGATCTGGGGCCAGAGGGAACAGGATGAAGTCTATTCCACCAGCAAAGCGATAGAAGAGTACACTGTGCATCTTCCGGCTCCTGCTGCCAATGTTTTTATAGGCTTGAGATCTCATTTTGGAGAAGTATCCGCATGCAAGGCCAGCCTGCAGCCGTGCCAGCTCCTTGCCTTGTGTCCTCTTGCACTGCCTGTGTGCCGTTCCCTTGGTTAATTTTGGAGAACTGTGTGCACAGAGCCTGTGATAGCCTTGTTTTCTGCTTCCCAGGATGATGGGAGGAATTCAGGGCTGCGGGGTCCCCCGTGGTCAGTGTCCTGACACAGCATACCAAGCACGTCAACTCTGCTGACACCAGTGAGGAGCCTTTCAGGGGCTGCAATAGGCTTTACATCCTCCTGCTTTCCCCGAGTGGGTTTGAGTTCATCCTGCTACATGAGAATTAAAAAATTACCATCAGAATTTGTGGAGTTGAAAGGAATCTTAGAAAACTAGTGTCTAGTGTAAGTCTATTCAAGGAAGTTTTAATATCTCTTAGGACTTTGTGGTGTCTTCGTGTTACAAACCCATTTGTGCTGTAAGGCTTTAGACTGAAGGATTCAACTCGCTGTTCTTTGACTGTTATCACTAATAAAATGACTTTACAGTTTGATAGCCCCTTTCACTCCAGGATCTAAAAGTACTAAAAAAATGCTAATGAATTAATCTCCTTGATAGCTCTTGAGTGCAACTCTTTGTACAGGAATTTGGTCCAAAGCCTAGTGAAGTCAGTGGAAAGATGTCCATGTCATTAGCTCTGGCAAATCCCTTAATCTGTCTGTCCCTGCTTGTCCCATCCTCAACCAGAGATGATGGCATGGACATCTTCCCATGCCAGGAGTCTCATCCTTTCCCCTGTGGGATTTTTTTTCTTGTTTTTCTGTCTGGTTCCACTGCTGAGAAGCACGTGGGGGCAGCGATACTTTGAAGGTAAGGGAGAGGGGACACACAGATTTAGGGTTCTTTCTCTTGTCTGCTGTTGTGCTCTGACTTAACATCAGAGGTTTAAGAACAATCTGGGTTGGAAATAACTTAAACCTGTAAGAGAAAGTCTTGTAATCCCAGCAAGGGTGCAGCGTAGAGCAAAAGCTCTGTGCTCATTGTTTCCTCTGTGGTCCTGCTCAAGGAGCAGTGGTTTCCTCTAGTGGGAAGAATTTAACCATCTCTTGTGGTTTCCAGTCCAAAACCATCCAGTGAACTTTATTCCTTCATGCATTTTCAGTTTGTTGGAGGTTTGCCATTGATTCAAATGTTTGGGATCACGCTTTGGAGAAGGCTACTCCTTCTGCTGCGGGATGGAGCCATGGACACAGCGTAGGGCTGGGCTGTAGGGAGGGGTGGAGTGCTGCTGCTGGAAGCTCTTTTGATCCAGTTCATGCCTGTCAAGTGAACTAGCAGGGGAATTCTTCTTCTTGCTGTATTAAAGAAGATAAAAGCAGTTCTGCCCCTGGCAAAGCCGTAGACACAAGGCGCTGTGAACATCTCGACTCCCCTTTCCTCTTCCAGACGTGTGATGGGTCGTGTAATGTCCTTACGTCTGATCAGCCGTGACAATCTGTATTTTATGGATTCTCCCTCCTTGTCACCCTGTTACAATCTCCCCTCTCCCCTACCTTTCTTTAATTGTCTCTCAAAACTCTCTTGTCGTTGCTGTGATGATTTTTTTCCAGCGGATAAGCCTGTTAGGGATAATCTGGTTTGCTGAATTTCCTTTCCGCCGGGCAATCTCTTTAATGGACGCCTCAGAGGATTTCATCCTGTTTGGTTTCAGGATGTGGCTTCGTATGAATATTCTGTTTCTCCGTGGTTCTTCTGCTGATTAAGGTCTGTTCTTTCTCCTAAATAAATCGTCCCCTAAAATACTTCCGAGTGAAAGGAGTTTCATGGAGACTTAGAGTGTGTTTGGTGCTTCTGAGCAAACTGCGTCGGCCAAGATGGTCAGAATTGTGTGTTGATTTGGGATATGTCAACTTGGACGCTTCAGGGGCCAAAACAAAGGGAAGAAGAAAGATGAAGTAAAGAAAAGAGTTATAATCCTTAAATGTTACATTGTTTGTAATTACCGGGTATGTGATTGTTGGGGTTTCTCCATGGGACATCCCAAAGGCAATGAGAAAGTGGCCAGAAGGCACATCCCTTCTCTGTTTATCCATTTCCCCACTATGCAGTAGTTAAGAGCATCATTTAATCTCTTTCAGAGTTTTATCAAAGTTCAGACATTTGCCATAACTGTGCCTTTTGGACAAGCTCATTTTCAGCACTTTTAAAAACAAGCCTCTCCCTTTTCACTCATGATTCAAGGATGCTTTTTTTTTCCCCCAGCCGAATCAGCTCTGGATGGAGGGTTAGGAGATTACAGTTCTGTTCCTGGCATTGCCAGCGAGCTGCTGAATGATCTTCAGCAATTTGTTTGATCTTTCTGTGCCTCATTCTCACAAATAAGGATGCTGGTAATAACTTTCTATTGTTAAAGCTCTGGTAATAACTTCCCATTGTTAAAGCCCTTAAAGCTCTTGTGTGGAAAGAGCTATATGGGACTTAGAATAATTATTGTCATCATTTGCAAGTGAAGGTACTGGAAATAAAATTTATGCAATAGAAGACCTTGGTTCTTGTTGAAGGGAATTACTAGAATAATTTTGGCTGGAATGACCAATAAAATGTGAATAAGGCAACTGCTTTTATTGATTTTACAGTTGAGCTAGGTGATAAGAGAAATGGAGGCAACATGTGGATTTCTACATGAGCCATTCTTGGAATAAAGCAAAGCCTAATTTTGCCTCCAGCTGATTATGATCTTGTCTTGTGATCTACACACCATGTGAAGCCATTTTGGCCATTATTAATAAAAGCCAACCAAAACCCAAACCCAACAAAAACCCAACTCCCAAATCCCAGCAAAGAAACCCAAACCCAGGGACATCTCCCCAGCACTGCTTCTTCTTGAGCTGTGGCTGATCAGGCTGTTCTCATATGTAAAGGCACCTTTAAGCAGTAAAGGCAACATAACACTGCCTATGATTGTCCACATGGTACCCAGATACAACTGTTAGAGGTGCATTAGGATAATGAAGAAATAAATAAGTTTCCTCTATACATTTCTCAACTCCTGCCTTCTCCTCTGTCCCTTATTGCCTTTCATTTTTACAGCTTGCTAAAAATAGGGTCTTGGAGAAGACTTTGAGCTGTTGAGACAGAGACAAAGCTAAACCGTAAATCACTTGACAGCTCATTTCCTTACAGCAAATATCTTACTCTTATGACTTTATGTTTAGATTAAGGAAGGAATAAAATCTAGTAGGAACTTGGTGTGATTACTGTGTGTTTCAGTAGATATGGGCCAAATCCTGTCGGAAAGGCACAAACTGGACATCAGCTTTTATCTTCCAAACATGTCAGATGTGGGGGTTTGGGGTGCTAGTGGGGAAAGGAGAGGTAAGATTTTGGCTTGCAGTGTTGGGCACAGCTCTGTGGAGGAGCAGTGATGCCAGCACTGAGTGCCATGGCACCAACACAGCTGTGTCATCTGATGGAGGATGTGCCTCCTCTTGTGTCTGTCAAGTCCCTTTAGTCCTTGTTGTCACTGACTCTGTGCTCTGCAATATTTTCAGCCCCATTCCTGCAGCCGCTGGGAACTTTGCCAGTAATTCCAGTCAGGATGGGATAAAGACCTTGATGGTCATTTCCTTTCCTTGTGCACACGAGGATCTCCAGAGCTCTTTGCAAACTCTGTTCCCCTAAGGCAGGTCAGAGCATTATTCAGTTGCCAGGTTGGTTTTATTCCTTTGGGATATTTGCTTTACGCTCTGGCTGGGGATGAGAGGAGCCGCAGCTGGGGCTGGATTTTTGGAAGACATGGGCATAGATCTGTGTGTCTGCCTCAGTCTCCTGCAAAAGCCATGTTTCAGAGCGACCTGGTGGAGGTTCCCCGTGTTTTGGTGTGTTTAAATTCCTCTAGCACTACACTCCACTGAGCTGCTGCTCCCCTTTCCTGTCGTCTCAAAGGGACCAACCAGACCAGAGCAGATTGTGCCAAAGCTCCACTGTGCAAATAAAAGTCACGGGATCAAGCCTGTAATGACAGCCTGCATCTTCTGCTGTGGCAGTATGTGTTTTGGATGAGGGAAATGAGAGCCTATTCCTGCTGGATGCGGCTTTGGATTATCAGATCCACGATCCATTATTGTGCTGGTTGATCACAGCAAATATTTTGGTGGTGTTTTGCATGGCTGGGTGTTAATATCATTTAACGGCAGCTCAGGAGGGATGAGTCCTGCTTTCAGATCTGACAATAACCTGTGACAGGAGTGTGGACAAGGCTCTACTTGTACCTGAGCTGCTCTTTCCCATCTCTACAAGAAAAAAATGCCTTATGGCAGGCAAGGGTTATAGCATTGCCTTAGACCTGCTCTCTCTGCACTGCACAACAGTCACAAAAAGGAGTTATCGGTGTCCCAGGAGGCAGAGAACAAATTTAGGTCTCGGTCTTGCATATGCTTATACAGCTAATTAGCTCTACTCAATGGAGCCCATTCAGCCCATAGCACTTGTCCTTCATCTGCTGAGGCCGTGTGTGTGAATGCTCATTGAAACGCGCTCAATCGGAGTATTGTTGCACCTACATTATTGCTTATGTTCTTGTTTGAAGCCAGGAACAGTCTCTCCATCAGAGAAACCTTTTATTTTATTTTTTTCTTTTTTTTAATATACTATAGCTATTGCTGTGAAATTACAGGCCCAGGTAAATTTATTCTTTTCAGTTCCCGGGTCTGAAATTGCTGAGCTCAGCTGTTTTGAGGCAGGAAACAATATCTGTCATCGCTTGGGTTGATGTGGCTCCAGATTTAAGTGTCCTGCCAGCTCCAGGACTTTGAGTAATAGACACATAATGAGTGATTACCCGATTGTTGTCGGGTGATTGTGTATCAGGACCTTTCTGTCTTAGCAATTAATCTGCTCATAGATGAACGTTCGACCAGCTCCTGCCGGGATCTCTCTTGTCATTTCAGTCACTTGGCAGCGAAAATTGCAGTGGGACTTGTATCACATCTTGAACTAGACTTTTGCTGATGCTGTGCAAGGATACTGGGGCACATAAAAACGAGCAAATCTTGTATTCAGTGGGAGAGTGTGAGTGCTGAGCGTGCCGAGCCCGGGTCAGCGCACCAGCTGCTTTTACTTTGCTTCTACATTAAAACTAACTTGTGATAGCGACAACTGAGCTGAAAAAACAGAATTTACATAATGATTCTGTGATAATGATATTAAACATCGTGGCACTTAACAATAGCCTGTTAAAGGCAAATCCACGGAGATTTCTTTTTCCATTTGACCTTGAGTGCTGACGTTGGACTGGCTCGGCATCGCATTTTTTTCCCCCACGTTTGAACTTGAAAGGTTCTTTAATGCTCAGCTCAGTGTTTCTGTTTTGCTTTTTAAATTCCTTATTATTTCCCGTGGCTGCAATGTGCACTGATACCCTGTGCCAGGTCATTTCCAGGACTTGGACCTGAATTAGATTCAGTAGCTGGAAGGCGCTGGGCCTCAGAAATGTTTGTACATGATTCAGTTCCTGGAGGACAAAGACTCATCCTTGGCCACGGAGCATCCTACCCACGACTCTCCTTGTGCTTCCAGGCACCGTGAGAAGAGAAATGTGGAGGCAGGCTGTTCCCAGGGTAGTCCTGCTTAAAATTTCCCGCCTGCATGGCTAATTTTGAGTTCTGTCTCCTTTCCCAGCCAGATTCTTTCTCCCAGTCTTTATCAGATGCTAATTAGCATTCGTTCCCACCCAGCACCGGGCGGTTTATTGAAGTTTTGGGGAAAGCTTTGCAGTTCTGGCGCTGTTGCAACCCTGTCAGTGAAATCTCCTGTAACCCCTTCACACCTCAGCTCTACCCCTGGTGTCCAGTCACGCTGAATTATTGAATTTCAGGCCTTGCTTAGCTCAGGGATCTTTGGATGAGTAAGATTTTGGGATCAATAGGGTTATGGCAGGGTCTGCAGCGCTGGCAGAACTTCCAGCTGGAGATGCTGCTGGTCCTGCAGAGCCCAGGGAGTCACTGGTGGTGGTTGCAGACCAATTTCAACCTGTAACTTTGAAACTCCACCGTAAAGTGCTGCCTGCAGGGTCCGTGCTGCCTGTTACCCAAGTCAGCAGATGCCATCACGAACTTACTGGCTGTTGCTCCCCGACTATTTTTATTTGCATGCCTGGAATTCCTGCTTTCAGCTCAGCAGCAATAAATGAGCCATTTGCATAATGAATGGTTTGAAAATCTGCATCCCTGCAGTGTCTTGAGCCTTGCCCTTCAGAAGGGCTTGTTTGCCTGGAGAAGGTACCATAATTCAAAAAGCTAAATTCCTCTGGGAAGTGGAAGTTTGGATGGGAAATAGATTTTTTTTTTTTTCCCCCAGCTGATTTCTTCCGTGGTTGCTTGGTTTGAAGCAAGCAGAGAAAATGCAGTGTATTATTCTGTGTTAGAGGGGCAGTTGGATGGTGTGCTCAGAGGCAGGTTAATGTGAAAGAGGCAGGTGGGAGGGAAGTTTGGACTAAAAAAGATGAAAAGAGAGCACCTGCAGAATAGCAGGGAAAAACCAGGGCCACATGTGCTGTATTGGGGTCTCCTTGGCAACTTTTTCCTCTTGTCTGCTGGGTTTTCAGGAGCAAAGAAATGCATTGATCTTCAGTGCTTGGGAGGAGCCAGTTCCCTCTGATCTGAAAAGCAGGAGCACCACTTGCTCTAATAATCCAGGTGAGGCATGAGCTCTTCTGTGTCCCTGTGGATCCTTTTGGGGTGGCCCCATTTGTGACCATGAGGCCACCAAGTGTCTTAAGACCTCCATGTCCTCCAGCTGAAACTGAGGCATCTCCCAAACATAGTGAGGTGCTTCACTCTTCCCCTCCATTGGGATTATGGAGGAGAAAATGGGGTGAAGGACCCCCAGACTGAGCCCCACCACTCCCAAAGGAGAAACCATTGGTCCCTGGGCACAGGAGATTTTCTGCTGTGTTAGTGCTGCCAAGAAGCCCCACAGCTCGGGGGGTGATGGGTTTCCTAATCATTCCTAATAAATACAAACCAGGAGGATGAATAATGTGCAGTGATAACTCTCCTGCAAACATTGGCATCCCACTCGCGCTGATAAGGCGTCGCTCCCTTTCAAGTCCCTTAAAATGCTTTCCATGTTTCCCAGGACTCTTTATTGCACAAATTCTGCAAGGCATCAGTTTCTGTTTGTTTTCCTTTAAACTGCTTTCCAATTTCTCTTCCCCGGGTTTGTGGAACGCGTAGGGAGCTCCATGGGAGGAGGAGGAGGAGGAGGAGATGAGGAGCGCGGCCGAGTCCTTAATGGAAAATAAACGTGAATCAAAATCCAGTCCAAACCCTGTAATCTCTGCCCCACACAAGAAAGCTCCACTTCAAGGAATAAAAGTGGGGAAAAAATAGGTTGGATTTAATTGCTTTGGATGCCCTGGTACAGCAGACGTGGGGAAAGGTGATAAAAGCTGCAATTTAAAGCTCGGCAGCGGCGGGTTGGAAAGGCCGGGGCTGGTGCACTGGGAGATGGATACTTTATCCCTGGCACATCTCTGCTGAGTTAAGATAAATGTTGAGCTATTAAGTTCCTGAGAGCACTAAGAGGCTCGGAGAAGGTCACGTACAGTTTCCTCTGTTTTGGTTTTGCCTCTGCACTGCGTCCCTCGCTCCCTGGAGCGGTGAGGAAGTTTCCTTTCTCCTCTGAGATTCCCCCAAATGATGCAGGGGAGCTCAGGACAGCCCTAGATCAAGGCATGGGGTGTTGTTTCCTCCTCATGGAATGCACACTGGAGCCTGCTGTGCTGTGTGGGCAGAGGTTGGGGAGCACCTGGGGGCTGTGGTTCGATTCTTTAGAAGGGCTTTGTAACTGCTGCTCATATTCTGCTGAGCAACTCCTGGCAGAGTTGTGATGCTCAATATTGTCCAGCCAGGTGGAAACAGAGTGTGGAGAGCCAACAGCATCCAAAAAACCCGGGGATACCCCCATTTTCTTGCTGTCTTGCCCCCTGAGGTGGAAAAAGCCAAAACAGGGAGACAAAAAAGCCAAAACAGGACACGAGGAGATGATAGGATGAGAGGAAATGGCCTCAAGTTGTAACAGGGGAGATTTAGGTTGGATATTAGGAAAAAATTCTTCATCAAAAGGGTTGTCAAACCCTGGAAAAGGCTGCCCAGGGCAGTGGTGGAGTCACCATCCCTGGTGGGATTTAAAACATGTGGAGATGTGGCACTTGGGGACATGGTGCCCTTGGCAGTGCTGGGTTATGGGTTGGACTGGAGGATTTTGGAGGGCTTTTCCAACTCAAATGTGACTCAGTTTCCATGGAAAATGGCTCTGCTCTGTCCCCCTGCCCAAAATCCTGATTCCTCCCTGTCCTCTGGAGGCTGTGCCAGATAAAAGGCCGAAGAGAGGGAGGACAGAGGAAGGGAAGGAGATGAATCTCCCGCATTCATTATTCCGTATGCAAAGAACATCAAAAGCACTAATGGAAAAGCCTTTTTATATTTTTCATCAAAGCAGTGGTTCAGATTTGGCAGCTGAGTTCGTACCGGTGAAATATTTATGAATGGAGCAGCTGTGGGGCACTGCTTTAGGAGGACAGCGAGAGCTCCCTCCCCTCCTTCCCTCCCTCCCTCTTCGTTTTCCCACTTGGTGCTGTTTTTCTCCCCCTCTGCTTTATTTGTGTTCCTTCTATTAGGGGAACTTGCAGATGAGTCAGGGCTGAGTTTGCACACCGCAGGTAGTAAGATGTGTTTGTTTTTTGCTTTACTTAAGTCAGGAAAAAAAGAGAGGGAAAGGGATTAACCAAACTTCAGGGATGGATGGGGATAGCAATCAGTTCCCTGATTTCCCTCTTCCACTGCTTCCCTGTTTAACCTGAAAACCTCTTGACTTACTTCTCTAGCTAATAATTCATCGTGTTTTGGGTTTTTTTTTCTGCTAAGAAAGATGATTGCAGTGACCCAAATGAGGTGTATCTTTTATTCTTCTCCAGTAATTAGACCCATCCACACGTAGGGAGCTCAAAATGATTTATGAAGGTATTTTAATCCCAGTTTATTATTTCCTAATCCAGGTTTATTATTCTTCTTTCTAACTTTGGTAAGGTTGTTCAGAAAGCACAGAAGAAGAGCTGATATTCAATTTCTATTGAAATATCAGGCAGTTAGAAATAACAGGTTCACAGAGGGAAACTGTGAACTCCGGTTCATCCGAGGGAATGGGAGAGAAGCAGTTGGGATTGGTGTAAACCAGTGTGTCTGTCTCATAGGCAGTGATGCTCTCAGTGTATTTGAATAAAAATAAACTGCTTTTCATTCTAGCTTTGTACAGAAAATGGCAAATCCAGTGCTGTTATAAATATATGTTTTTCACAGTGATGCTCTTACTGCCCGTTCCTCCCTGGAGATGGTGGGCAGGTACCCAGGTGTCACCAGGGATGCTCAGTTTGGGATGTGAGGCACTGAGCTTTGAGGAGAATATGGGAATTCTGGAGCATCTGTGTGTGTCTGTGAACATGTGAGGAGGAGCACACTACTTAAAATTTAAAGCTGTGTCTCCATCAGTGTATTGTGTTCTTTAAATATAGATCCTTTGAAATGCGATAGCTTCGGTCATTGAAGGATACTTACAGTAACCATATAAATATTTATGTCATGTAAAACAGCACAAATCAGTGGTGCAGGCCTGGGACAGCTCTTTGCAATTTTGAAAAGTTGGCTTGAAATCTCAAGTGGTGACCAGATGTGTAGGTGGATCAGCCCATAAAAATAGGAACCGTTGTCTGAGCTCATTTCTATTCTAAAAAGTGCATCAATGCACATGAAGAGTGTAAAGTTCCAAACCTGCAGCTTATCAAGAAGAATTTGCAGACTGAGGTTCACACATTTCCTGGCTGGTGATCCCTGGGAGTCAAAGTGGCCACATGTAGGGTTATGTGAGTGGAAAGTCCTTGCTGGTCTCCCGAGGTGTGGTGGAGCCTCATTTCTGCACAGCAAACAGAGGAAATATAATGACACTTTGCATTTGTTTGTCTTTAAATGTTTCTTTTTTTCTTTCCTGTGTATTATAATATGACACAGCCTCCTGGCAGACTTTGCTATTAGATCCTAGTGTTGATTCAGCATCTGGTCAAACACCCTGTAATCACTCACCTCTGCCCAAATCAGCTCTGGTAAGATGAGTTCCCTGTTGAGGAGCTGTCTCTGGCCTTAATGACCATCATACCTGTTTGGTTCCCTTGGTCAAGATAAAAAAATCTCCTTGTTGATCCTTTCACAAGGATGGGATGCCTGAGTGGTGGCCATCCCATTCCCAGCCTCTCCTGCTGTCAGCAGTGCTGACTGGGAGCTGTATCGTGTGTCCCCACCGTGGACATGGAGAGGAGAAATCCTTCCCCCACCAACCCCCCACTGCCTTGTGCTTAACGGAGATGTAAAACCTGAGCATGGCATTGACTGCCCAGTCCTAACACGGCTTCAGCAGCGAGCTGGAAGGAGAAGGGCTGTTAATCCTCCTGCCATCCCCTTTGAATACCGTCATATTTCAGCCCTGTTAAACCATTGGGCCGTTGTTTATGGGTTTCGTGCTGAAAGGAAGAGCTGTGCTGAGCCTGCAAAATGCTGCTTTGCTTCTGTAATGCCCTCACGAGAGCAGGCAGCTCATCCTCATCACCAGCAACCCTTTTCCAACCCCAAATCCTGCCCCATGCCTGGCCAAACGCTTGCCCTGAGCAAATCCCCATGTGGCTGAGCGTCACTGGCTGCTTGGAAATAATCTTGCAGAACTGATTGCTTGAGGGAAATACCTGTTTGTCAGTAGGTAACCGTCTTTCACCTTCCTTTTTGGGCTGAAAAGTGGGTAATACAACCAACAGCTTCCCTTCAGCCTCCTTTCTCCCATTGTCTTGCTGTGTGTCCTTCACAGACAGATTGATTGAATTGGATTTCTTGTGGAGTCGTGGGTTGGCATGTTCATTAACCTGCACACTGCTCTCCTCCCTGCCCTTGCATCCCTTGCATCCATAGTATCCTCCCCAGCCTGTGCTTTATTAGTCAGGTTTTATTTCTTCCAGTTGGCATTCCAAACCCCCCAGGCTTTTCTTGTGCCCATCTTTTTAGCACATGTTTTCCTCAGCCTGGGGGGGGAGGCAAAATACCTTTCTGCTGGTCTCTGCCACATCCCAGTGCCAGCCTGGACATCTGACATCTGGGAAACCAGGGCATGGTGATGCTGGAATTGGGGGTAGGGGGAAGGTTGTGTTACCAGCAAGTTGTGTTACCAGCCACAAAAATTCCATTTAGCTGGAAAACCAGACTTTTCAACTGGGACAAAATGATCCCTGCTCACAGGGTCTGGAGTCACCAAGGTGCTGCAATATTCAAGTCATGTTTTTGTCTAAGTGTCTTGCAGTGAGTTGGAGATACTGCCCATGTAAAAGGTGGGTCCCACCCATGGCACAGAGGAATTTGCAGGTGCCTCCCCAGGCTGCAGCTCGAGCTGCCAGTGGGAGACGCTGGCAGTGATTTGTGGGGCAGGGAGTTTTCCTCCTTCCCCCTCTGCAGGCTGTAATTCCCTGGTATTACAACATGTCATTTTTCTAGCATACCTGAGGAGCTGGGAAATAATGTCTGAGCCTAGAGGGACAGCAACCACGGGACCTCTAAAGGGGCTCGAGATGGAGAGATTAGAGCGAGAAACGAAGGTTGTAATTTATTTCTCTCTTCCATCCCTCCTAGCCTGAAAAAAAGTGACCGCATTCCTGGCCATCCCTTTATTTTACAGCTCTGAGCCTGTGTGTTTTTTCGAAAGCCAGCGGATGCTGCCAGTTCCCATCACCTAATCAAAGCTCCTCTGTGGAAGGGCCGTCTCGTTATTACATCCCATTATACCCTCGGGCGGCGGCTGTACTTTATAACCGCCCAGGAAAGCTGACAGGTAACCAATGAGATGCATATTCCAGTGACAACCTCCTGCCCCCCAGGGAGACGGGACCCTCTCCCGGTCCCCGGAGCTGGGCTCTTTGTGGCTGGGTGCTTCCCGGGAAGCAGCTGGGACCATTGTCTGCCCGCCGAGGCCATGGAGCAGCGAGGTTTGCTCTTTTGTTCCCTTCTAATTTCATTGTCCGTGTGGGGTGGATTGCCGTGAAATGCCTGCGTGTTTGTTGGATTGATGGGAAAGGGAAGAAGAGTCGCCCGGAGACACGGGAATGGCTGAGCTGGAGAGGTGGAGAAGGGGGTGGCAGGGAGCTGGGAATCTAGGAATGGATGGGGGGGAAAACTGGCTAAATGATTTTCTCTACAGCTACCTGAAAGGAGGTTGTAGCCCGGTGGGGGTTGGTCTCTTCTCCCAGGCAGCTCTCAGTAAGACAAGAGGACTCAGTCTTAAGCTGTGCCAGGAGAGGTTTAGGTTGGATATTAGGAAGAAATTCTTTACAGAGAGAGTAATCAGGAGTTGGAATGGGCTGCCAAGGGAAGTGGTGGATTCACTGTTCCTGGAGGTTTTTAAGATGAGACTGGATGTGGCATCAGTGCCATGGGCTGGGAACCCTGGCAATGCTGGATCAAGGGTTGGACCTGATGATCTCAGAGGTCTTTTCCAACCCGGCTGATTCTGTGATTCTGTGATCATTGTAACTGGGTATTGCACCTCAGAGTGGCCTGATGGGGTGTTAATTCCTACCTCGTTCCACTGATGGGATCCAGCCCACAGCCTAATGACCCCCACCTTTAAATCAATATAACCCAGTGCAATATAACCCCCCACCTCCTTCTTCTCAGAAGAAAAGGAGTTGTGTTGATTTTGAATCAGTGTTTCCTTCCACCCCTCCCTGGTCCTTGTTCGTTGTGTTTTACTGTTTGTCATGAAATATGGAGAGACTGAAGTATTTGTATATTTTATATTTTTGGGGCTCATGCCTGGGGCAGGGTGGGAGGGTCGGGCTGGATGTGGAGGGGGAAGGGATAAATTGGGATTGGAATGGATTTTGGAGTCAACTGGGGTGGAGTGTGGCAGCTGGGATAACTTGGTGGACTTTTTTGCGGGTTTGTTACTAAGTTACATGTGGGTTGTTTCTCTGCTTATTTATTTCTACTGCAAAACTCCAAGTGATGCCAAGAGTGGCTGGTTCTGGTCTGGAGGCAGGGGCTGGTACATCAAGGAAGGATGATGCAGCAGTGTGTCCATTCAGGCACACAGGCCTAGGGGGGCAATACTGGCTGTGGTACCTCATTCTGCAAGGAATGGAGGTGTCACTGCAGCATCCCAAATAACTGGCTGTTAACGAGCACAGGGCAGCCTCAGATGAGACCTGTGCATTGGTCTTGGGTGCTTTTGAGCATCCTTTGGTCTGTGTCTGTGTCTCTCACTGAGGAGGGTTGGGAGTGCAAGTCCGGGACTGCAAGCTGAGTGTATGGACAAGTGGAGTCTTTCTGCCATTAAAAGGAATTTTGCCTCCTCTGTCATCCTTTGGATCTGGTGGACGTGACAACAAAAGGGATTCCAGGAGCACATTTTACTCAACACAGCTTGCCTTCAAATCCTCCAGCCCCTGAATGTGACAGCTGCTAAATCACCTGTTATTATGCAGAGAACAAAGCTGTCCTCCACGAACAAAGGAAGGAGAGTGGTCTGTAACTGGGGGGAAGGCAGAGCACAGCAGTGGGAAGGAGATGGACTCCCCTGGGTGAAGCCAAGAGCCACCAGCAAAGCTGCCAGGATTCCAGGGTTAGAGAAACCTCCCAGCATGGCAAATAAAATTCCAGCTGATAGTTGAAATAATGGCTGGATCCATCCAGTAGTTCTCTAAACAGTGTCTGGGTGTGTGGAAGGAAGGAAGAACCACATCCAGGCTTGGCTGCAGTTTGGGCTGAATATTTCTCAGTTCCTTTGAGAACATTCTGTGTGGTCATAAGGAAAGAAATGGGACTTAGACCTGGATTTCCACTTAGAATCATAGAACGTTAAGGGTTGGAATGGATCTTAAAGATTACCTAGTCCCAACCCCCTTGCCATGGGCTGGGACACCTCCCACTAGACCAGGTTGCTCAAGGGTTTATCCACTCTGGCTTTGAGCACTGCCAGGGCTGGGCCATCCCCAGCCTCCCTGGGCAACTTGTTCCAGTGTCTCATCACCCACACAGTAAAACTCTGTTCCCAAATTTGCTGCTGTGCCCTCACAGTTCTCAATGCCAGGCTGTCCAGCAGGGCTTTGCTCTCAGCCTGAGCCCTCAGCTCGCAGTGAAATGACACCATCAAAACCCTGGTGCTGATTTCCCCCAGCAGCGTGTTTTGTGCCACCTGAGGTTTTCCCTGCGAGCTCAACCAGCAAAGCAAGAGATGCCTCTAAGAGCCTTTTGATGCTGGAAAGTTAATCCCTGTGTCCCAGCCTGGGGTAGCTGCTGGACATGAGCACAGAACCGTGCAAACAGCGGGGCAGCTGCTCAAAGCCTGCCTGTGACACACAGCAGTGGGCCAAGTCTTTCTCTCTTGCTCCCCGACAGCACTGTCTAAATAATATTAATAATTAAGGGCTCAAGCTGGGCTGGATATGCTTCCCAGGGGCTGCAGCATGCACTTAAGCAACTGTGGCACCTCTTCTTGATGGCCTTGGCCATCCCTGGCCGTGGCGTGTGGGTCAAGAATGAGCAGCAGCGAAGGCAGCAGGAGCCCTCCTCAATATTTAAAGACTATTGATGGGCAAGCAGGGCTGGGATGGTACAAAAACATGCTGTCTAGACATAGCAGAAGGCAGAGAATCTGCTTTTTCTTGGTTCATGAAGTCCAGCAGGAGAAAACAAGCTGCTTTGTTAATTTTTCCTTTTTTTTTTGATGGAAAAAAAGTCAGGGGTTTGTTTTCCCTATTCTGCAGCCCGGCTGATGGTGCTGGGGAAGGGCATCATTTTGCAGGAAAAAGTGGCTCTAGATACCTTCAAATCTCCATCTTCACCCACCCCAGCAGCAGTGGGACATCATCTCAGTGTCTCCAAAGTGAGAGTAGTGCTTCACGTTTTGCTGTTTTGTCAGTAATAATTAACTGAGAAGTAGGAGGAAGACTTGCGAAATAACTCTGGAAACAGAGCTCTTCAAGGAATTAAATGTGATGATGGAAAGAGAGAATCATTAGCCTGGAATTAAAATAAATGGCTCTCTTCCTGTAAATCTACATTTCGGGGGCAAAGGCAGATTGTAATTTCTTCTGCCACTACTGAAGCAGAAAGTGTTTCAAAATAAAGCTCCTTCAATGGCAATACTGTTTGTGATCACTGTAATTTACATTATATATGTTAGAGAAGAGGGGGGTTTTGCTGCTGAAAGCCTGGTCTAAAAGTCACTGCAGAGCATCCTCTGAAGAAAAGGCTTTTTAAAAGTTGCTGTAAAACATAAGGATAAAAGAAATTGAGCTCATTTTTCTCCAAGGACCATAACATCCTTTAAGCCTTAATTCTGCTTAATATTTTGTCTGTCCTCTCTGGGCTGCACCGTTACAGTTTAATCCATAGCAGTGCAGTTTGGTGAGTTCAGAGACATCTTGAGATATGATTCTTTTTTTCTTGTTGGTTTTTTTTCTTTTTTTTTTTTTTTTTTTTTTTTTTTTGGTGGGGGAGCAAGAGGCAGGATTTTCGTGTAAATATTAATTGAGGTGTCCTGCTTGGGTGACTCCTGCCTGCCCCAAGTGGCCCTTGGCGTTGATTACCTGCTCAGTTATCCTGCTTTTTTCATTCCTCACGTCCCCCTGTTCAGATGGTCCTTGTCTCTCCGTGCTACCAGGGCAGGGAGATGAATAAATTTTACATATCTCTCTCTCCTGTCAATATTTGTGTCAGGAAAGCACTTGTGCCATTTCTTAGAGAAGTCACCGTCTCCCTTCACTGACCTTTTATTTCTTCTGTGGATGGAGAGTTTATTCTCAAATATCCTCTCCAATCTCTGTTTCAGCCTCTGCTTGTTCTCTTATCACTCTTTATACACTCACTATAATCTCCCCATTTTGCATCTCTAAGAGCCTGCTCTTTAACCCTTGAGGGGCTGCTTGTGGATGGCAGTGGCCCACCCTGTGTCCTTCTGCTGAAAGGCACCATGAGCAGCTGAGCATATTACTTTATTTTAAAACTATTTTACTGCTTAATTGCACTTGTCTTGCAGCAGAATGTGTCCTGCTGAGAGCCCCTCGCAGCCTGAAGAGGGGAGATGGCACCTGGGCCCTCTTCTCATGACGTTTTCCATCGATGTAACACCTTGCACTTGCCCATCTCCCGGTCACTTGGACCTGCTGAATGATGTGAAATCAGCTGTTGCCCTCAGGTGCATTCCCAGGTTGGGATGATGGAATGACTGGGTTGTCTGTGCACGTGTGGTTCATCCCAGCCATCCCCCCAGTGCTGCAGACCTGGTGGCACCACTGCCCCCAAGGCTGGTGGGACGTGCAGAGCTGTGTCCTTAACTTTCAAATTCATTTCCTCGTAGCTGTTTCTGTTTTCTTTCTGGCTCTTTCCCCTCAACTGTTTTATTCCATTTATCCCAGTCCTTCAGTACCAAGTGTCTTATAAACCCTGAAGAAGGAAGGCGTAGTGGATTGCACACAACATTTTTTTGGCAGAGAAACATTTGAGGTCGCCTTTGTTTTTGCTTTTTTTTCATTGTTAAAATTTCAAAGCAATAAGGGTTTGTTGCTCCAGTGGCCATCCACAGTACCCAAGCTCTCCCAGATCTGGGTTGGCCCTTTTTGCCCTCTGCATGCCACACATTCCTCATGTCCAGATGAGCCGGGGTCTGGGAAGTCTCATTAGTTCCCCATGACCCCCTTGGCTCTGTGCCACTTTCCCAGTGCTTCTGTCCTTGGAGAAATTCCCCTTTTCTCTCAGATTCCTGCGTTCAGCTTTCAGTTTAGGAGAAGATGTCCTGACACAGGGCAGTGGGAATAATTTTGTTGACTTTAATGGAATTTAAGGAGCTGACAGGGAGTTTCCTGGGTTGCTGATGGGAACAGATCACTGGCTTCTCATTCAGCATCCTGATTAAATCCACCCCCAGTGACCACTGCATGTGCTACCCTGCTCTCAGGGGGTAATGCCCACTCTGGATTTCTGTGAGTAGCACTTTAGGTTGTTTAGGTGACATAGTGGAGACCAGTAAGCAGATAATCATGGAAAGGAAGGACAATTTGTCCTTGAAAAGCTCTGTGGGCGGTTCATGAGGAAAGGGGAGATGCATTGACTTGGACAGCTACTTATAGAAAACAGATGTGCAAGTTAGGAAACACAAGTGATAAATCTGAACCCATATGGCAGCTCTCTCCCAAGCATTTAGAGTCACAGCAGCCAAGGATGGGGCTCAGTTTTCTCTTCTGAAAGAGGAATTGGCCATCCCTTGTAAAACACGAGGATGGTTTTGTTTGTGTGTGTGTGTGTGTCCCAACCTCCACTCTTGGATGGAGCAACGTGCACCCTGTGTGCAGGGTGGGGAAGGAAAAGCAGGGGTGTAAATCCATGGGACAGGTTTATGATGTTTCCTTCCCAAATGCTAGGACTGAAGGCACCAGCAAGTAGTGCAGGACCTGTGCTGGTTTATGTAGCTGCCAGGTACTTTCAGCAGCACCCACAGCTGGGTTGGGTTTTAAGTCTAGTTTCTTGCAAAAAAAAAAAAAGACTTGCTGCTGTCTCAGGGACCTCCACAGATTCTCTGCCAGGCTGAGGGATTTCTGCTCCCTCTCTGCCAAAACAGGCAGGACCCCTCGACCCTTGGAGGACTCATGTTCTGCTGGTTTGGATTTAAGCTCTTTCTCCCTTTCTTCTCCCCTTTCTCAAGCTTATAAAGGAAGGTGATTTCTAAGCTAACTCTGATTCTGTTCTTTTTCTCATACCCATCTGAAAACTGCTTTTCAAGCAAGTTGAGGCTTAGTGGGCTGTATAACCTCCTCTGCATTGGAAAGCCTCTTCTGCAGTCCTCCGCCTCCTCATCCTCTGGCATCTCGTCCTTGTCAGCTCTTCTGAAGTCCTTTGTATGGGAATCTATTGGGTTTTATTGGCTATTGTCTTAAGTGCACAGTTTATGAAATGAGAGTCCTTCTCCCCCACAATATCATAAGAAGATTAAAAAGAAAGCCCAGATTTATGGGAAACAGAGAATGAATACATTTAGAACCTGAAGAAAGACTGTAGAAATGTATCATCAGGACGCATTTTAAACTTTGGATCACTCTTTAACCCAGTGATTACCATTCAAGAGTGGGTTGGTTTGGTTTTTTTCCTGGCATTTGGTTTGTAGAGGTGACTGTGGTGCATTTTCCATGGTTTTTATCATTACCATGGTCTTGCTGCTGGTGCTTTGGCCAGCTGACATCCCTGTTACAGCAGGTCTGGGACCTTATTTTATTTCCACCTCCTTTTTGATATATTACTGCACCCTAAATTAATTTCTTACCAATCCCATATGCAGCCCTGTTGAGTGAATGGGTCTCTGGAGGGGCCTGCATTGTTAACACTGACAAATGTCATGATTTAGCTGTGCACAAACAGACACAGCCAGGGAAAAGAAGTGCTCTTTGCAGCCTGGCTGGAGTCCATGTCCTCTTCCAGTGCTTGCAGAGAGTCCTGGTTTGGAAGGAAAACCACAAAGCACTTACTGAGGCCACAGGTAGGAGGAGTGGTGGGGAATGAGGTCCCAGGCAGAGCTCTGGCTTGCAAGGGTTCATAGTTACCCTGAAACAGCACCACTCTGAGTCAGACCTTGCTTGGAGATACACTGGGGTCATCCAGGGACTCATTGCAGTCCTGGAGCAGCAGGTCCCAGCTGACAGGACAGTGGGTAACAGCTTGGTAGGACAAGGGGGGATGGCTCTAACCTGGCAGAGATTTAGATTAGATATTAGGAAGAAATTCTTCCCTGTGAGGGTGGGGAGGCCCTGGCACAGGTTACCCAGGGAAGCTGTGGCTACCCCATCCCTGGAAGTGTCCAAGGCCACTTTGGACAGGACTTGGAGCAACCTGGGGTAGTTGAAGGTGTCCCTGCCCATGGCAGGAGGTGGGGCTGGATAATCTTAAAGGTCTCTTCCAGCCCAAACCATTCTATAATTCTGTGATATATTTTTATGTGTGTATATATATAATACGTTATTGCAAGTCTAATATCCTACCACTGCTGGCCAGAATTGCCTTGTCTACTCCTCCTCTCCCACCTCTCTCTGTTAAGCTGCCATCCCACACCTTATCCCAAGTCACTTGGAGTGAAGCCATCCATTTGTCCTGCCAGTGCCCAGCTCAGGTGTGTAATGCTGATACCTCACACATGGTCCTGGGATGCTCTGGAAAATCCCACTCGTGGTCCTCTGGGCTGCTCTGGGGACCAGGAGAGAATCACACGTGTGTGGCACTTGTGAATGAAGGCCTATTAAACTCTGAGGCAGTGACAGCTCTGCCAAATTACCTGTTAAAGTGATCTCAGTAATTATAACAGGAGAGTCAAATGAGGATAACGGGCCATCCAATGGCTTAGGGGAGGCTGTAATTACTGAATGGAAACCCTTTAGAAACTTGCAGGGCTGAGGACTTGTCTATGGTAGAGTCCGGGTAGGAACTGTTTAATAAACTTGGTGAAACCCTGTTAATTAACATACTTTTAAAGACAATTTAGTGCTCACTTCAGGTAAAAGTGGTACCATCCTCAAGAACTGCTTAACCCTGGATTTTTCAGATGCATTTCTGGCGCTGCTGTGTTTTCTCAGGGTCTGAAGTAGGATTTTATAACGTAAGGGAAGACTCTTCTCTTGTGCTTTGAGTTAAGCTGGCTTAAGGTTTACTCTGAAGTATCCCAGGAACCCAGATGATCTGGGAGCTCAGGTTCCCCCGGAGTCTTTGGAAATCGCAGCTGCTGTGCCTCCTGCTGGGTGGGAGTTCAGAGGTTTTGCAGATGGCATTAAATCAAAATTCTTGTGGTCAGTCCTTTCAGGTTTGGTTTGTCGATGGCAGAGATTCGTGTAAGGGCAGGGGTGACTCGAGTCCTCTGTGTCCTGGCAGCACAGCTCCCAGGGCTTCCTTATTGTGAAGGAATTATTGTTCCAGCAGAGGAGGAGAGCTGGGCGTGTGCAGGGATTGCTGTCAGCTCTCTCCAGCCTTTAGAAGAGCAGTGGCTGGTGTCCTGGATGGTTCCATGTAAATATTGTCCCAACTTGGAGCTGAGTCCTTGGCTCAGGGTTTGGTGGGCTCATCCTTCTGCCTGCTTTCTTTTAACGTTTTTTTTTGCAGTGAAAAGGGTAGAAAACTGTAGAAATGGTGCCACTGGGGAGCCAGAATTCACTGTGGTGGTTGGCATTGCCAAGCACTGTTTGTATTGATTGGAGCTGAGGCAATAAAGAGCCTCCCACTGCTTTCACTGGAGGTTTCTCTGCATAAGGAGGCTTGAAGCAGAGGGGAGGGCCATTACAGCACATAAACACGGCACAGACTGGGGTCTAGAGGCATCTCACAGCCTTGTTGAAGCCTGAGATATTCCTTATTGACTGGTAAGGGGGCCAGCACAAAGCACACGCCTCAGCAGTGTGTCTTGTTGGCTTTGCAGAGCGTGGCCAGAGAATGTGCCACCCCCTTCTGTCAGGGGTGATGAGATGTGGAAGCAAGGCCAGATCCCTCCTCACTGGCCTTCATCTTAGGGCTCTTCCTCCAGTGCAAATTTCTCAAAGGTTTCCTTATTCCTGGACCTGCTCTTCTTAAATTGGCCCATATCCCATGAAAGTTTTTTTTTTAGGGGGGGTTGGAAAATTACTCCTGTCTGTGAAGGAAGCTGAAGCTGTGAAAGGATTGTTTGCACAAGACTGGAGTCCCAGTGCATATAAATTGTCCTTGTGGAGAATTTCGTGGCACTGCTTCCTTTCCTCCATCCCGTGCTCTGGGTTAGGTGTTGGTGTTGGCCACGGGCTCCGTCCTTGGCCACTGGGACTGTTTCATTCCCAACTAGGAAATAGTTTCCTGTGTTTCCTGGCAAGAGTTCACAAGTGTGAAATGTAAGAATTTGGGATGGGTTGTAGGAAGTTAATTTGATCACTTGGCAGGAGAGTGGGGTGATCCAGTTCTCATGTGTGTCTTTTAATCTGTGTGATTTTGTCTGGAAAGAGGAGAGTGGCAGCGAGGGAACTTGGCTCTCGGTGCATTAACACATCCCTTATTGTCCTGAGATTTAACATCTCTCTTTAAACATGATATTCTTCAGCGGCCCTTAGAGACCCCAAATCCTGTTTAGACAAAGTAAGCCTTGATGAAGCTGCACGTTTCTGATTCAATACCGTGGCTGGGAGAGGGATGGTGTGAAAATGCTGGAGAAAAGAGCAAAACGCAACCTCCTCTCGCTCCTGCTGCAATATCCCCTTCTCTCTTGTGCAGGATTACCTCTGGAAATTAAAAAGTTGTGTTTATTTAGTAGTAATGTGGATAAATGTCTCTCTGACCGCTCCTGTGATGCTGCCAAACTCTTGGAAAAGGGCAGCAGAGCCGCAGGTGTTCCCAGAAATGCCGTGTGAGGGTGATGGGCTGCAGCCTCTTGAGGGCTTGTGGGTGATGTCAGACCCATGAAATCAGTGAGAGGTGGTGGTGATGGGGTGAGAAGCAAAGAATCATAGAATACTTCGGGTTGGGAGGGACCTTCAGAGGTCACCTAGTCCAACCTCCAAGGAGGGGAAGGGCTGGAGGAGGGTGTTAATGAGGCAGAAATCATCCATGTGTTTGGGAGAAGAAACACAGCCCCAGTTTGTGCTGGGTTGGGAAGGCAGGACGTGGTTGTGCTCTCCTCTGGAGAAAGGAAGCTTAGAAATCAACCTGGAATTGCAAAAATGCATCCACTTATTTGCAACAAAGCAAACCCCCCAAACTGGCTCTCATTTTCACATTTAAACCATGCCTTTGGTCTCGGCTCTGATTCTGCTGGCATGAAAACTCGTTTGCTGCTCTAATTGAGAAAAGGTGGAGGAAAACATGCTTTCTTTTGCTTTGCCTTCCTGTGCATTCAACAACTTCGGGTACATACTGTGATTTTTCTGCTGTGGAGTTAGTTTCCTTTTAGTAAGGGGTGAAGAGACAGGGGTGAGACCTGGGAGTGCTTGAAACTCATCTTGGGAACAAGGTCAGGCTGGACAGGGCTTGGAGCAGCCTGGTCTAGTGGAAGATGTCCCTGCCCATGGCAGGGGTTTGGAACTGAATGATCTTTAGGGTCCCTTGCAACTCAAACTGTGATTCTGTGAAACTCAGGACAGCTCTGTAGAGTATCGTGGATCATGGGAGCATCCAATTTATTCTCAGAAGGTTTCCCCTTTCTGCTTTGATCTCTGCCACAAGAAACTCTGCCCAAGTCTGATGTGCTGGAGAGCAGCAACAGAGCAAAAGAAAACAAAATCCAGCTGCACTCAGTGCTGGGTGATCCAAGGGGCTAAAACCAGGGCAGGTCCCTGGGCTGTGCAGAGGGAGTAGGAGGGGATGGGCTTGGGTGCCTCAGTCATGGCCAGCCCAGCCAGAATACCAGCATGCTAAGCCTCTTATTTGCTCTAAGCTGTTTATTTTGCTGCTGAAGGATTGTATAATCTATTTGTCTGAGTGGAAGCAGCCAGAAAACATCACAGTCTGAAATTCCCTCCTACCTGTGCTAGATAATATATATATTTTCATATATATATAATTTACTAAGCGTACATTTACTAAATGCATGTGTGTTTACTGATGTGGAGCAGTGGGTGTTTGTCTTTGAGAGTGCACTGGGGTGCAAACCCCAGGTCTGAGGCCAGGTCAGTACAAAGCAGGAACACAAAAAGCTCTCTGGAAGGCTGGCTCACATCCATTATGATATTACTAAACACCATAATCCTGTCAGTCTTCGCTTCATAATACGATAATGAGTTATTAAAGCTAAGGAGGGTACTTTGGGGAGGGAGAGTTGAAGGGTTTGGATCTTTTTTTTTTTTTTTCCCCTCCTGCCGGGGCTGAGCTGTTTCTCTCTGTTCTTCTCCATTCATAAGATGCTGTGGCAGTTTCAGAAGTGAGCAATTTTAAGGGCTATAAAAATGCCAGTTTCTGAACGTTGTGTGCCTTTTCCAGACAAGATGAGCTGTTGTACTCTGTTCCCTGTGCTCATTCCACAGCCCTTAGCTCCTCTCCAGGAAATCACCCAGAGCATTAGCTAAGAAGGAGCTGTGCACTGTGAGGGTTGGAGAGCACAGCGTGGGCGATGGGAAGGGTGTTCCCGTGGCCATGTGTGTGCTCTGCACAGTGTTAGCACCCAGCAAAATGATGCTGTTTGAGCAAAAATGCTGGAAGCATCTCGTGCCCACTTCCCTGTCTCGGGTCAAGGGCTGTGTGTGTTTCCAGGAAATCCTGGTGAGGAAATTGTGTCGTGAAAAGTGCCAGGACTGCGGAGGGGGAAGGAGCTGGTTCTTGCTTGCTTGGAAAATAAAGCAGGAATGAAAAAGAAAAAATGCAGAGGAATGTGCCAGCCATTATTTCCCAACTCATTCACTTGGGTTTTGGGAGCACTCGGCAGCTCTGGGCTCTGTCCAAAGCAAAGGCAGACACTCACATGACCCCTCCGTCCCAGAGTGGAGTGCAACCTGGGTGCTTTTTCATTGCAAAGTACAGTTTATTTTACCTTCCTTTTCTCTGATCAAAAATAAACACATCACAAAGTCAGCTGTCCTGCTGGTTTTTGCTTTGTTTGGGGTTTCAAAACCTTTTGGGTGGGGATGTGGCTGCATCCCTTGGCCCAGCAGCTGCCTCCTCCAGCCCAAAGCAGCAGCACAAGGCACCACTCTCCAAATACCATTGTCCAACAGCACTAGGATGTGTGTTATTAACCATCAGTGGGGACCTGGAAGCTCATAAAGATCTTTATTATTTTACAAGCACTACAATTACTACCTAGAGTTGTTTTCCTGTAGCCTAAGTGCCCTGTTTGGATATACAGGATATACACATTTGTCTTCAGTTCCTTGAATGTCACTGCAGAAACCAGGATTTCTCGCAGGCCACTGAGTATCAAAGCTTCACCTTTGAGGAGCTGGTTTTCTTCTCCCCCTAACAGTCAGTGCAAAAGTCAAAGAAGGGGTAGAAGATGAGGTTTGCCTACATTTGCTCCAGCACTTGTTAGTTAATGTACTGAAGGATCCCTCCACTCCCCTGTGAGGAGAAGGCAGCGCGTTGGCACGTTGTGATGGTTTGGGGCAGAGCTCTGTGAGGGGATATCACAGAAGGAAACTGTGCCCATCATCTTATCAGGAGGGCTGTCAGACGTGGGAACACGTGTACCACCTTCCCATGCAATTTGTGTGCTCCTCTTGGCAGGAAATTTCTGATGGAAAGTGATGGACAAAAGATAAAAGTCATCAATCCAGGTCTGGCTGCAAAGTGACAAGTGGGAGCTGGCAAAAAGCAAGGAGTGGTTCTCCGTACTAAAAATAATAATAATACCCATGTGAGTCTGAATCTGTATTAAAAATAGTAATTTCCAGGTAGATCTGCTCAGGTGTATCACTGGAATGGGAGAGCAGCAGTGTGTGGGTGTAGGAATGGCAGTGTGGATGGGAATGTGGGAGGGAGAGAGAGATAAATCCAGGGCTTTGTCCATGGCACGACTGTGGAAAGGGCATTCCTGAACATCATTTTTGAAATATTTGCGCTTTGACCTGCCTCTCCTGATAAGGGGAGTGAAAAAAAGGGATTTATCTTAGATGTGCAGCAGGGATCTCATCTGGCAGCACATCTGGGGGCAGGGGTTGGTGCCCAGCATGGAGATCATCTCCCGTCCCCCCATGGTGGCCATGAGGTCCCCTCTGTGCTCACGTGGGCTCTGCCATCATTCTCCTCCCGAGGCCATCACCTTGCTGGCATTTTTGGGCAGCCAAAGAGAAGCTGCCTTGGGCATAGTGGGGCTGGAGGAAAGGTGGGAGAGCCCATACCAAGGCAGTGCTTGAAGGGGTTTTCAGAAGCTGGGGGCACAGGGATGAAGATACAATGGGACAGGGCAGCACTTCCTCATAATGACACTTTTTCCTTCTTTCTTTGTTCTTTGTTGCAATGCATTTATTTTCTGGATTTTACCCCCCATACCTTCCTTGAGGCACAGCAGGTGATATGTAAGGGACTCCCTGCTGGGTTTGGCTGATATAAATCTGGACAGCACAGAGATGGCTCTACCATGGGGTGCCCCTCAGCTGCTGCCAAGGCACAGGGACACAGTGGAAACCAAAGGCTGTGTGAAAAGCTCTGTGGTTTGGAGCAGCTGAACTCTTCCTTCCATCTTTTCCAGGCTCTGCTTTCCACAGCAGCACGTGCAGGTGCAGAGCCACTCACTGGGCATCACCTGCAGTGGTCCCACCATCCATGTCTTGCCCAACATCACCAAGTTCCATTGCAGGGGACCATCACTTTAAAGTGCCAATCCCAGCTGAACTCTGACACAAATACACCGAGGGTGCCTTTTTCCTTCTGGATTTCAGAAACGTGGTGTTTGCCATGACTGCTCACGGTGGAGCAGATCCCGGGTCTCTATCAGTTTATTCCTCATTAAAAGCTTTATGCACCGCAGTAAAAGTCGATAGTGGGACAACAGTGGAGCTTTATAACCTGTTAAATCAGGCCTCTGCTTATACACACAGCCACCTTGGGCTGTTGTGGGGGTTCAGGGGAAAAATGAATCAATCCAACACCCCCCGTCCGTGGTTGGCACGGAAGGAGGGGGAAATAAATCGTTCCATTCCAGTGATTCTCACTAAAGAGTTTGGTGGGCGGGAGAGGGATCGATCTCTGGATCATCTGCATTACACACAGCTTGGTTTCCCCGCCCTCCTTTCCTTCTGTGCAGATAAAAAGCCAAAGAGGTTCGGGTTTGATGGAGCCTATAGTGAAAATCTTTTTAATTAACAGTGGATTAGAACTGGAGCCGTGTTTTAGGTGGACACCTGGTTTTTTCTGGGCAGCCAGACAGGCTCCTAATTATTATTTGTGAGGGCAGGAGAGTGCAAGGGGTTTGTCCCCCATCCTGTCCCTTTCCAGCTCCATTCTCACCCCTTATTGCATTTGCTCAGCTTGTGCTAAAGGGAATTTGTTCCTCCTCTTTTTATTCGGATCAAATCTCATTCATTGCCAACTCCAAGTTCACTCATGCCCTTGGTTTTTGAGAAGGGCTTTGCTGGGGCTTCACTCCCCAAAAGCTCCCCTAGAGAAGGTTTTAGCCAGGTAGAGGTCTCTTCTCCTAGGTAACAAGAGATAGGACAAGAGGAGACAGCCTCAAATTGCACCAGGAGAGGTTTAGGTTGAATATTAGGAAAGAGTTGCTTCACTGAAAGGATTGAAATACGTGTAGAGGTGGTGCTTGGGGACGTGGCTTAGTGGTGGCCTTGGCAGTGCTGAGTTAATGGTTGGACTTGATCTTAGAGGGTTTTCCCAACTTATATGATTCCATTCTGTGAGTCTCTCCACCTGGGCTGGCAGGGCAGGATCAGGGTGCCCCCTGAGTGGTGCTGCAGGAGGGACAGTGATGCCCTGTGTTGGTGCTGAACGTCCCCAACCCTCCCTGCCATCGATTGGGCTCTGTCGTGTCTGGAGGCTTTTGCCACGGTCCCGCCTCGCTCTGAGTGCAAAGGAAGGGAGAAAAATCAATTCCCATCAGCTGAACAGTGCCCTTTGATTTATTGCCAGTGAAGGAAGAAATTCTTTATCTCCTTCTCCTGGAAGGGACTGCTTTGGTGTTTGTTATTAGGGAGCGGTGCTGGAACATCCCCCTTCCTCCGAACCCTGGTATTTTGATAACCTTTGCCAGCCTGGGGACATTTGGATCACAAAAAATTGTCTCCTTGATGTGCAGTCAAAGGGGGCAGGTGTTAACCTGGTCTGCTGGGGTGGTCAGCAAAGGTCCAGCTCTTCTCCATGGCTTGCAGTGGCTTTGGCACTGTGTTCCCCCAGCCGATGAAATTACCTGTGTTCCTTAGATTTCAGAATCTATTCTTGCATCTATCTGGGGTTTTTTAGCCTGCAAACTGAAAACAGCATCACTGCAGAGAGCACAGGGGTTGTTTGGTCCTTCTTACTTTCCAGCACTCATCACCTCTCCTGTTGGTGTAAGTTGTGCTGCTTCAGAGCGGATGAAAAAAACAGTGTCAAAATCAGCAGATGGAAATGCTCTGATTTACACCTTCGAAGGTTCCCCCCATCCTTCATCTTCCAGCTGAGCTCCAGAACAGGAGATGGGCACACCAGAAATCAAACCTCACCACGCTCCTCTTACAGGGAGTGATTTGAATCGTAATGACTGCAGAGTGATGTTTTAATTATCTGTAATTGCTAAAGCAGGTTAGTGGCCAAATGAGCAACTGCAGATGCACAACTGGCCTGATTTGTTGGCAGCAAGTGTGAGCTGATACCTTGACAATGTGATTAGTGCTGATTTTGCACTTCTGCCAAAAAATTATCCCTTCCCTTTTGAGGTCTGAGGATGTGCCTGATCTCAGTCTGAGACTGGCAGAGGTGGTGGGAGATGGGTGGCCGTGGCTTGGTCTCCTCAATGGAAACACAAGGTAAGTTCTCCGTGTTGAAGTTGCTCCAATCAATCCCTTTCCTGCAAGATGGTTAATTTGCAGGTGGTTCTGTAAGTGGGTGATACCAGGACTGTGTAGCAGCAATATGTGTGATTTAGGGAAGATGGAGAAAATTCAGATCATCTCAATCCCACTTAGTGTCAAAATCAGCTTGTCTCCCCTTTGAGTTACTCTGATAATGTTTATTTGTGCAGCTTCCCAGGACATCCAGGTTTTGCATCATCCACAATCCATCAGTTTAATTCCCTCTTTAAAGCAGTGATCATGAGTCTTATAATGGAAAAAAAAAAAGCAAGCAGCCTGATGGGCAGCAGGGAGCTCCTTTCCAGCCTCAGGCAATGCAGCTGCAGGCACGAAGTTCTCCTGGAGGGGAACCACCTGGGGTGGTCGTGCCTCACCAACAGTCCCAGGTTTTGGGGGCAAATCCCAATGTTTTTGGAGCAGCAGTTTAGTGCAAATGAACTTCAGGGCTTCGTGACTAAAGAGAATTTTGTTACAAGCCACCTGTGGGGTCGTTTTGTGTGGCTGGTGGTGGTATTGACCCTGATTGGGCTTGGATGGACCTCCTGATTTCCAGCACCTGCTTTGAAAACCTTCCCTTGGGTCTTCCCTATATATTTTTTTCCTATATATTACTGTATGCTGAATTTGTGTGTAAGTTGTTCATTAACAGATTAACAGGAAGGGTGGGGTTTGGAAGACCTGAGTGGCAGAGGATGCTGCCCACAGCTGTGGAAGGGAGCAGAGCTGGTTTAGGGCTCCCTCCCTCCCTGGGCTGCCCATCAAGCAGAAACACTCCATTATTGATGGCCAGAGGTCAGCTCAGGGTGGGTTTGTGACAAAATCTTGATGTTTTATGAGTGGGGCATTTGAGAGTTTTAATAGAGTTGCCAGTGAAGGTAAATGGAATATAGGGGTGATGACCCTGGTGGGGGCCTGACCATCAGTCTGGGTTGTGGGGATGAGGTTTGTGGTGTTGAATAAACCTCAGGAACCTGAGGCTGGTGTTAGTTTGGGCTGGATTCTGGGTTTAGGTTGAAGGTAGCTCAGTTTAAACTATCGTAGTTGATTTAATCCAGATTTCTCTTGTGTGATTTCATGTGATTTTTGGTCCTAGAGGACTTTATATTGTGGTTTCTGTCGTGTTTCACTGGTGCTTTCATTCCCTGTGTGTGAAACGTGCCAAACCTGCTGTGGTAACCATATAGAAACCCCCCAAAAAGTAAAATTTAAGGGGGAATAAAGACAGGAGAGTCCACTGGACTTGTGCAGAGCCTGGCCAAGGACCAAAATGCATCAAATGTGCTACAGGGCAAGTTTTCCTGTGCAGGATTTTACAATGTAAGGCAATTATCAAGCTAAACAGTGTTCTTTAAGAAGATTATAATCCTGCCTCCAGTACACACCAAGGGCGCATCCCAGTCAGGCTGCAGCAGTTCTCTGGTGTATTGGGATCCAACCAGGTCATTAGTGGTGTTGCAGCATTAATTACTCTGAAAGCAAAAGGTTAATTTGAAGTTTCGTGGGTTGCAGAAGGTACCTGGGAGAGCAAAGCCTTTAATTTCGTGCCATTGTGTAGGTGCAGCAGAAAAATGTATTTGTGCAGGTGGAAATGGTTGGATGTGCTGGGTGCAAGGAGATGCAGGGTCTGTGAGCCCTGCTGCTTTCTGGAAGATAAAAGAAAAGCCAAACTCTTTATTTCTTGTATTGATTTTTCCCAGTGTATCCTGGATTTAAAAAAAAAAAAAAAAAAAGGGCAGGAAGGATGGAGACTTGTCAAAATGAATTATTAACAAAGTCATACTTCACACTTCCTTCCAGTGTGAGGAAGCAAAGCATGTCCTTTGCTATGATACAGCCACTTTTTTATCTCTTTTCTTGTTCCAGGGGAGCGTTTCCAAGCAGTGGATGTGCAGTTATCGCTCCACAATAACTGGGGGAACATCTGCTCTCTGCCACAAATCTTCTGAGAACAGTCGGAATCAATAGATGGTGTTTGTTTATTTTGATACAGTAAAGCAAAGGGAGGGGGAGAAACAATCAGGCAGGTGAGGGAGAACAGGAGCTTCGGCAGGTTTTGTTTATACAGAGATGTTGGGCTTGTTTTGGAAAAAATAAAATGAAAGCGCCCATCAGATTGGATTCAGATTTCCAGCACGGATTCCAAACACACTCGATGCTCCTGAGCACAAAGACTGCCTTTCACACACAGCTCAAAGGGAAGATTTGTGCTTTTCTTGCTGGCACTCCCTGAGGAATATCTGAATTATTGCTGTTCCCACCTGCCAGCTCCATTTCACCCACAGAGGTGGTGGGCACTGGGGAGACAATACAGGGGGGCTGGAAACCTCAGGGACCTGCAACATGATATTTTCCCCAGGGTGGTGACTAAATGCTGCTTAAAACTCACCCCTGCAGGAGGAGCTGATGTGGCTTTGTGGTTCCATCACATCCTCTTCACTTTCTGATGCTCCCATGGCTTGTCCTGACAGAGCCCCCCACACCAGAACCCCCCTAACACTGCCCTTGCAGAAGATCAAGGTGGTGAGAGCCAGCTTGGGGAGGAGGAAAAGGCAGAGACCTCAACACCATCTGGTCATGGTGTAATTAAAGAATAAATCAAGAAATGAAAATATTCCATAAATTCAGCTCTGTGTGTGTGTGTGTGTGAATTAATCACCACCCCATTCAGGTTTCTGTGCCAGCTCTGGCTGCTCATCCACTTGTAGCCCAGGTCAATAATTCCTCTCCCAGCAGATAATTCCCAAACCATCCGTGTCACTGTTGATTTGCCGGGGGATGAGGGGAGGGCTCCGTCCCTCCTGGGTTTATCCTGTTTGTTGGAGGGGTGGAGAAGCAAACAGCAGGCACTGCCATCCTCCCCTGGATGTGAATAAAGGTATTGATCAAAATATTATAGCTTGGAGGAGGTGATGGAGAGCTGTGCATCCTCCCCTGAGCACCTGGAGAGGCTGGCTGCTGTGCCTGTATGTGGGATAAAAGATGGGAATGTGCCCCCCTGGGTGCTGCATTAATGCTTCATGTCCCTCCTCCATTTGCCAGAAGAAGGGGAGAATCTCCCTAAATCCCATACTGTTATTAAACTGGAATTTGCTGCCTGCTCCTAGGTCATAGCTAAGCTTAAACATCTTGTGATGCTTTTGGGAGAGCTGCCCTTTGAAAGTTGATTTTTTTTTTTATTCCCATTGCTCCAACCCCTTGTTTTTAATACTGAATCGCTGGGGAGCATTAAGCTGCAGAGCAGAGAGGAGCTCAGAGGGCTCATTTTCACCTGGATATAGCAACATGCAGAAATTATCACCAATTAAAGTGTATTTGACACGAGAGAAGCCAAACACGCTCCGGCTTGTTCTTTCCCTGGATTATCAGAGAGGTTCATGGAATTAAATTGCCTCGAGGGTGGGGGAAAGAAGCTGGGAGGGTCTGCACCCCTTGCAACTGTATCCCTTCTCCTTACAACCTCCAAAAGGGAAAAATCACCCCAGATTTGGAGTGGTGGTGTGTTTGCCACGGGGGATGTGCAGCACCTGGGGTCAGCCTTGCAGCACCCACAGATGGAGCACTGGGCACCTCCAAAAACTGGAGCTGCATCCCTGTGCCCAGGGGGCCACCAGCATCTCCCTTGTGGGTTGTCCCTTGTTTTTGAGGTTTATCCCACACTGGGACAGGGCTGGGGGCCTGTGTGGAGCAGGAGGAAATGCAGGTTTTTTGTGGTACACCCATTTCAGAGAGACTTTGTAGATAGTGATCTCCTCTTCACCCCGATGCTCACTGAGATAGAGCAAGAGGGGGGGGGGGGGAAGGGAGAAACCTGTGCTCCCAGTCAGACAGGGAAGGGATGGAGGTGCCCAGATGAGGGTCCTCTGCCCACATATTGGATTGGCTCAATGGTCAGCAGCTTCCCAGCCCTGGGATTAGGACGTGTGGCTGGAGGTATTTAATGTCTAATGACACTAATAAACACAGGCTGGGATTTAGGAAGGTAGCAGTGTTCAAAGGGACTCTCAATGGGATTTAGGCACGTAAACAGCTTAGGTGCTCCTGAAAATCCCACTAAGCTCTTAAATAGCTGCTGAAAATACACCCTGAAGTGAGGGATCCCAGCTCGCCAGCATCTCCGGGCACATGGCTGGCAGAGGTGAAATGGGGGAGGTTCTCCCTGCTCCCCAAATTACCTCCAGGCTGCCAGTAAGGAATCAAACTGAGCTGCCTGCTCTGTGCCTGCCAGCCTTTTCCAAGATCACCCCCCCTCAGCTCAGACAGCATCCGGGGAGCGGATGTATTCCTAATGCTTAATTTAAACTAATGCTTTTTTCCCCTCATACCACCCTTGGCACAACTTTTTCCGTTTATTCTCACTCCCTTACAGCATCTCCCTTTCTTGTGCCTTTTGGCTGAAATGGAGCTGTTGCAAAAAAAAAAAAAAAAATTAAAAAAAAATCAAACAAACAAGCAGGAGTTTTTGGGATAAACTGCAAAATCGGCATTGCCTGAATTCAGGGGGAGTGAGAAGGAGACGAAAGCAGTGCCAGGGATAATTATAATTAGGTTAATGTCTTCAACTGAACTTGGAAGCAAAGTAAAGAGGGGAAAGGTTGAGCTGGAAATGAAAGGTGGGACCGGATGGCTGTGGGAATTGCCAGGGGGATTTGGGAGCTTCCCAGTTGCAGGTCTGTAATTCTGGCCTGGCTATGGGGCTGCTGGGGAGGGGGAGTCCCCCAAAAAGGCTCTCAGGGAGCTGATGTTGAGAGTTTGTGTCATCCTGGGGGTGCTTTTTCCCTTGCTGGGGCTCCAGGCATTGCTGTTTCCCATAGGAATAGTCCCTGGTGCAGGTTTGGAGGAGTTTTGCGTGGGAGCGTGTGCTGTCCCAGCTGTAGGAGCAGAATCCGGGCAGGAAATGGGGAAAAAATTAAATTAAAAATCTAGGGGAAAAAAAAAAGAGGCCTTTTAAGTGTGCTGGGGCTGGATGATGGGACTTTGTGAGCTGGCTGCTCCCCTTTCCCAGGATCTCTTCCCATGTGTGTTCAGGGCATCACCTCTGCTGCTCTAGGGATGTGGGTCAGGCTCGGCTGGATGCAGGATCTGGGTCAGAGGATAGAGAAAAGAACTCAAACAAACCTTTTCCTCTCTGTTTTTTCATGAGGGAAGTGTGTTTGATATACAGATCACCAAGGGGAGGGGAAAAAAAATACTTGTGGAACCACAAATGTCTGGTTTGGGCATTTTCAGGGAGTTTTGTTTAAATGCTGTCCAGGCAGAGGAACTGGGGCATGAACTGAAAGCAGCTGGGTTTAAACTCAGGGTTGCTGTGTCCAGGAAGCTGGGCTGAGGTTTAAACCCAGGGTTGCTGTGTCCAGGAAGCTGGGCTGAGGTTTAAACCCAGGGTTGCTGTGTCCAGGAAGCTGGGCTGAGGTTTAAACCCAGGGTTGCTGTGTCCAGGAAGCTGGGCTGACGTTTAAACCCAGGGTTGCTGTGTCCAGGCTGAGATTGGGCCAGAGCTGTAGGAAGGCAAAAATCAGGGAAGCTCCAGGTGCTGGCAGGGACTGGCATTCCCTGAAGCAGCACTACAGGTGGCAGCTCGAGTTGGGGGCTGGAGGGCTTTTTATCTTTTCCATCCTCATCCAACATGTGCTTTTTAACCATGCCCTGGCTCAGCTCAATTCCCCCCTTCGTATTCCCACCACCTTTTATGCCAGGCCAGGAGAGGGGCTGGGAGACTGTGACACTTCCTTGCCCCCCCCCCGCCACGTGTTGAGCTCTTCAGACCCGTTTTGGGGGCGAGATTTATTCAGGTGGCATTCATCCAGGTGTCCTTTTGCAGGAACAAGCCTTGTACCTGCAGTGAGACGCTGTGCAGAGTCACTTACGGATTTTATCTGGCGGCGGATAAAATATTCCTTTCCAATGCTCTTGGCAAACAAATGAGTGAGGCAGAAATACAGATTGTGTTTGCTAATGGTAACAGGCTGCCAAAGAATGTATAAACCGCTATTCACTGGGAGGGAAATTCCTCCCTTTCATGTGAGATGTTGGAGCTGCAAAGCCCAGGGTTGCAGCTCTTCTGAAACCCTGCTTCTCGCTCTGGGTTTTGCTGCAGTTCTTTTTCTGGGGGGAATTAAGGCTGCTGTGCTGAGGGGGGGTTGAGTCAGCCAAGCCCTGGCTGATGCTGATTCATGGTGAGATCCCCTGGGCTCCAGTGGATCTTTAGGCAGAGGAGATAAATGCCAGGGGTCTGTTGCACGGGTAGGAATGAGGTCTGTGCTTGCATCTGTAGTGCCCTGGCTGCTCCGGGCAGAGCTGCTGCTTAACTGCATCTCCAAAGATGATTTTGGAGCTTAATCCGGTTGGATGGAGCATTCTCCAGCTCCCTGTGCCCTCCTGGGGCTTCTCATTTCTGGGATGTTGAATGTCTTGTACTGAGGATGATGAAGTTCCCTGTCCTTGCACAGTCTGAGCCATGGAGGAGCGATCCTGCCGTGCCAAGGGTGGGTTTGGCTCCTTGGAATTTTCTGTGGGAAGGCACAGCTGAGGTGACAGATGTGTTCCTGTGTGCAGTAAGGCATAGTGCTCATCTTAGGGTGAGTGGTCCCTGAGTGAAAAGGGGTCTCACAAGTTCCCGGGACACACTGCCTGGGGCTGAGCATCCCAGCTCCCCACATCCACTGGGGACCAGTCCATTGGATTTCCAGTTGGGAAACAGTGTCTGGCTTTGAAGTTACCATTTGCAGCTTTGGGGATAGGTAAGAGGAGAACTGGAGGATGGGGAGATGATGGAGAGTCTTCACGTGTGGAATTGTCTCTTGCAAATATTTTTTTGGAGTGTGCTTGTTTTCCCCCGTTTTGGTTATCAATTTAAAACATGCTTTTGATTTTGAATTGAACAAGTTTTAAAGGTCTTCATGTATAAAATAGTACATTAGACTTCTCCAAAAGATGGAGAGGCCTGGGAAGTGCAGGGTCCATGGTGCATCACAGAATCCACAGGAGCTGGTGGGAATGTGCACGTGTGAGCTGAGGGTAACAACGTGTGTCCTGACAGTAAAATCCTACAAGGTTGAGTCCAAGGAACAAGAAATAATTGTCCTGCAGAAGATGGTGGGGGGAGGAAATCAATTTGCAGCCCTTGGGGGGAGCTGAGCATCCCCTTTGCCAAGCTGGCTCCCTCCCTCAGCCCTCCCTTGCTGGATGTTGCAGAGTATAAAGGGGCTGTAATTATTAAAACAGTGTGTACAGGAGATTCTAGCCTCTCATTTGGTTTGTCCTAATGACTCTCCAACAACTGCTATGGAAGCTAATAGGCTTTGTGGCAATTACCTAGCCAGGGAAATGCCATATGTGGATGGCTGGGATTCAGGCTGGGAGCCGGGGTGATTCTCTGTGTTTTCATTAATGCACAGCTGCTCTGTAAAATATTTTGGCAGTGCTTGCAGAGCTGTCCATCAGCCCATCTTCCCTTTGTGGGGTTTGCTTCCTGCATCACCCCTAATCCTGCTGTGGGTGATCCCTGTGCCCGAGGGAATGCTACTGGCTCTGAGGGCTCAGACTTTGTGTTACTTCTGTGCCCCATTGTTGCTTCTTTAGATCAGGCAATGTTATTGTTCCCCAAAATCCCCCTTGGTTATCTAAAAATTAAGCTTTTAATTCACATTTGCAACAGGTTTGCAGTTCCTCTGGGTTCACCTGTATCTTCCCTCAAATACCTGGTGTACTCAAAAGCCTGGTAGTGGGTAAAGACATCTCAGCATTACGTATGGATTTCTCTGTTCCTCCTTCACTGTGTGTTGTACCTTGTGCTGCTGGCACAATCCAAACTCATTATTTTCCCCACATGGCTCTTTTGATCTGTTTTTCCTTCCTTCCTCTGCTGCAAAAGTGGAGCAGAGACCACGAGAAGTGGCTGGAGCAGATGCCTTTTGTCTGGTCCTCGGGTCTAGACAATATGGATTAAAATATGTCTTAAAATAACTTAAAAACGCAGCCCTTAAAATGTGGCTATTTCCCCAAGGATACCCTTTTCCTCCCTGGAGCACTTTTGGAGAGAGACTCCTGCTTGTAAACCTGCTCATGCTCCTGTTACAGGGTGGGGAAGGTTTATAAACCCCTTTGAAGGTATAAATGGGGCCTGGTGGTATTGGCTGAGCCCAAATAATGAGAGAAAATAATAAAGCAAATAATAATTGACTGAGCCCAGATAATGAGAGCAGCTAAGGAGGGTGGAAAAGAACCTGGTCCCAAAAAGGTGCAATTCCCAGGGAAAAGGTGGCTTTGGGACAAACCTCATTGTCCTGCACTCCTTTTTCATCTCTGTTGAAGCTGAGGAGGGCTTTGTGTGGTGCTGCCCCTGTCACAACTGGGCTTAGGGAAACCAACAGCTCCAGGGAGCTTTACTGCTGACCCTAAATCTAAAATAAAAGGGGTATAAAAATTTAAAAAAAAAAATCTTTTCTCAATTGCAAATCATTTCGTAGCAGTTCCCAACTGAAACAACTGTTATGAACATCAGAGATAACATCCACTCCTGCCCTATTTATAGCCCCGAAGGCAGAGGAGAGTTTCTTTTGGACACTCTTATCCCAGGAGATGCTGCTGGGATGCTGGAAGACTGAACTCTGAGGATTTGTCCAGAGGGTAGTTAACACTTCCAGCCCTCCTGGGAGTGCAGCCTCCCCCCAGGCTTCTTCCAGCCTGTCCAGCTCAGTTATTTCCACTAAGGAAGGGAATTTATGACACCTAAACCTTGCAGGTGGGCTGGTGTGCTTTATATGACTTTTCCCCATATAACAGTCACAGGACACCCGATTTCCAGGTGTCTGTTCCAAAACTCCCAGTGTGCAGATCCCTCTGGGCATCTCTGTTGCTGTATTTTGATTTTTCTCCACGGTGCTTAAAGCTGCCAATGCCTGGAAAAACTGCCTTTGCTGAATTCCCCTGGAACCCTTCTTTTCTTCCCCGGCCGGAGCCGGATCAAATAATATCTTTGCCACGCTTTGGAGATAAGGCAGGAGCTGAGCAAACCTGCCACTATCTCTGCTTTAATTTTTCTTTGCAAATAGTGTCAAACCAATGCCTCTCCACCCAGATCAGCTCCTCTTATCAGAGGGATAATAACTGGCTCACTAACCAACATAATTCCTCTATAACCCCCAGCAATCTTTCCGGAGGATTTTGCAAGTGGCTGAAGAACAGAGGGAAATCTCTGGCTGTAGCATTAATTGGTATAAAATCAAGGTAGTATTTAACCATGTGCTTAAAAAAAATTATTAAAAATACTGTGTGTGGATAAATACAAGTAACTGTACTTCTGCTTGTTTCCTCTTAAATGATCCTTCAGTGGCTCCTACAGATGCAGAGCAAGAAATGGAGGTGCAGAATCATGACCAAGTTTGGGATTTCAGGTGTCCAGAGCTCTCAGGGCAGCGGTGCAGGTCTGTGGTTTTTAGAGGGAAATATCTCGTGCTCACAGGCCATGTCCTGCTGCGGATGCTCTGGGAATGTTCTGCATCCCCACATCCCTGCTCCCTGCTTCGCTCCAGGCCATGCCCTGCTGCTGCTCTCCAGGCAGACAGATCCATGCCTGGGCAGGTTTGACAGCCCAGGGGATGATTTTGTCTCCAAATCTCTATTTTTTTTAACGTTTTTTGACTCTGAGTGCAGTTTGCCAGCGGTTTCCTTTCCGCTCACTGAGCTGTGGGTGTTGAAAACGAGCGGGCTGGCTGAGTTACTGAAGAGGTTTGGGTTTCCTTGTGGATCCTTCTCCCGTTTTTCCCCCTTCCAATAAAAGGAAATCAATAGCAGGGAGCAGCCCCAAAGCACTGTGTGTTGCATGATCGGATTCTTGTCCCAGGAAGTGACCAGGATTATCGGTTGTCTTTGCACTTTGAATTTTAATAGCATTAACTCCAGCCTAGTCATGTCCTTTTAAAATCCCATTTAAAGTTGCCTTTGTAAGGCAGAAGCAGACACCACTTGGGCTGTGGTTTTTTTTTTTTCTCCTCCCTCGCTTGCAGAAATCACAACCAGAATTAAGAGACAGATTTTGAAGGTTAAAACTTCCCAGATTGTTTCCCTCTCAGTTGTCATTTCGGGACGGTTTTGTTTTCTTTCCGATTGCATCAAATATTTGTACTCCTGTGGGGACTGTGGTGCGAGGGTGAATCTTGCTTAAAAAAAATAAAGGGATTTTTTCCATCATTTTTGTGGCGTGACTGGGGGGGAAATTGGTGAAAGGAGCAGTTTCCAAACGTGGCTCAGTTTGGGGCCTCGTTGTGCCTCTCTTGATGCTTCTGAATTATTTGAAGCACCGCTGAAACTTTTATATTTAGAAATACTGAGCTGCTGGATGGAGACCTTTTCACCCAGCCTGAATTATAGATACTTTTCCTTTTGGGCTTGCAGGCAGCCCTGGGAGAGGGGGCTTGGCCACTGTCCTGTCCCAGCACGGAACAGCTGAATTATTAAAAAACCTCCCTGTTTTACTAAGGAAAAAAATAACTTTGAAGAATTTGGGATCTTTGAAATCTCTTGGGTGTGCTCAGCAGTGTGTGTGTGTGGGGTAGTGGGTGTCTGGGCTGTGAATGACCAGTTATTTCTTTAATTTTCCCAGTTTTAAACCTAATCCTGGAGTCCTTTGGGTGCCCCTTCCCTCACATCCTGGTCCCCCACGCTGGTGCTTGTACCAAGTTTGAGGAATTGCATTTGCCCAGTGGCTTTTTTGATCTCCTCCAAATCCCCCCTCCCCCTTGCTTTGGGTATGTTTTTGTTATTATTGGCCTCGTTTTTTCAGTACAACAATATTTTTTTTCTGGGAAAATGCCCAGTGCTGGGCACAGCTCGGGAGAGGTCCTGTGAGGGCAGTGCAGAAAAGGTGGATGACTTTGGAGCCTTTATGTGAATAAATAGGGGAAACATCATCTTTTTTGTCTTCCTCAGGTACCATGTTGAAAAGCCATACTGGAATTATTGCTCTTGATCATATTTAGCTTTGAGTTAATACGATTGCTTCTTGGGTACCTGTCTCCTAGGATCATGTATTCCTTATTTTCATTTTCTGGCTCTGGCTATTCGAAAATCCTGGTTGGGGTTATAAAGTAGATGTGGAAGGGATAAGGGTTCCTGTTGCTTTCTTTGCTTGCTGAGGCTGTGCAGCACACAGGGGGAAATGCAGGAGTCTTTTCTATACCGGTCACAAAACTTTATTTATAAGCTGAGATTTTTCAAGAGTCTGATTTAAAAAAAAATGAAGTTTGAGAGAGGAAGAAAGAAAAGAATAATCCAAATTCTATCATTACTATGAGATTTGTGATGAAGTGATGAAAACTGGCAGATGCTGTATCTTGTTCCAATAATCTCTCCCTTCTTTTCCTCTTTGCTCCTGTCCCACCTCTCTTCCCTGCTGCCCCTTGTTCATCCCTGGATGATCCCAGGATTATCAAGGATGTCACATAAGAGCCAGGATTCCTTCTCAAGGCAGTGTCACTGTCCCCTGGCCACCCCCTTGTACAAAAGTGGCAGGAACTTTACAGGTTGCCCAGAGAAACTGTGGCTGCCCCATCCCTGGAAGTGTCCAAGGCCAGGCTGGACAGGGCTTGGAGCAACCTGGGACAGTGGGAGGTGTCCCTGCCCATGCAAGGGAAGGAACAAGATGAGCTTTAAGGTCCTTGCCACCCAAACCATCCTGGGATTCTGTAATTTTATGGGGCACCTCATCCCAGCCAGGTGTGTCATGATATTTAGTGCGGTACTAAAATTTTGGTGGGAAAAAAAAGTGATTTAAAACCTCCAGGTGCTTGATTTTTGCCCTGCACCTCCCGTCAGGGAAAGAAAAACTTTGCTGTGAAAACTTTTAATGAGCACAGATTGGAAGTTCAATAAGTGGTGCATACATAAAATATTACCTCCCTTGCTGCTTAGGTACTTGGAAAGACATTCAGGTTTTATTTTATTTAGTTAAAAAAATAGGGGAAAAATAAAGTTTTTGAAAGGGGGTTCTGGGTCCCTCAGGGTGATGGGCAGTGAGCAGGATGCACTGGGACTGCTGGAGGAGCCTGATGTGGGCTCAGCCCATGCCTTCAAACCCACCAAGACAAGAGTTATCTTTTTAAATCAACATTAGCCCTTGAAACATCAGAATTGGCAGAGTTTTCCTGCTCTCAGCCCATCACTTGCCATTAAATCTCTGAGCAGGGAGGAAGCTGCTCCTCCTGCCCTGCTCCGTGCTGTCTTGGGCAGTGCTGCAGTGCAGTTATTTTTATCTATTCTATATTGTTCTCCATGGAATTATTCTGCCCCCAGCCTGTAGATAAGGGCTGTTACTAAATTAATTTGAGTTTTACCTTGAAGGTTAAACTGCTGCCTTGCAAGTTGGCAAGGAAGGTGGGGAGATGCTGACAAAAAAAACCTGTGAGCTCCAGCCCTGGCCTGACGATTTCCTTGAGTATTACTTGAAAAAGGCAAGTATTGCACTGAAATTCAGTCTTTTAGCCTCTGAATTGGTGGCTCTTCCTGATTAGGATGCCGCCTGGGTGCCAGCTCTCAGGTGGGATCTCACAGCACTGGAGGAGGCTGAAAATTTCCCCAAAAATTCCTTGTAGGCACCCTTGGGATGGGGCATTTTTTGGGTGCTCTTCAAAAGCAAAGTGGCAGCTTCAGGATGTTGTTTTAGCCAAAAGACCCCAGTTCTTAGTGGTGGTGCTGGTCCTGTGGACTGGATTAAGCCCAGCCCTGGTGTTGGCATGTTCTGAGGTGTGAAATAAATAATTAACAGCAGCAATAAGCACAAGGAAAGTGCTCCTGGTCCTGCCCTGCGCCTCCTCTTTCCAGAGTTTGGTGTGGAAGGATTAGGGTGGAAAAATCAGTAGGAAAACATACAGAAAATGGCAGAAATGTTGACTGCTCTGCCCAGAGGTTAATTTTTTTAGTTGGGGATCAACCCAGAAGTATATTTAGCCCTGGCTTAGCCGACAAGGAGCGGGTTGGTGACTGGAATGCTACCACAGTGGGTAATATTAGGACTCACATCCCTGGAGGCTTCCCCTCAAGTCCTGGACTCATTTCTCTGTTATTATTTATAACTCAGCTTGAAGGCATTGGTCACTTAAATGAACCCAGAAGGACGCTGCAGCTCCCAGTGTCCCTGGGAGCCTTCCTGGCTCCATCACAGCAGGGGGATCCAGGGATGCAGGAATCCAGCTGTGGCCGAGCGTCCCTCCCCGGCGTGGAGCAGTGGTTTATCTGCAGGCCCCTCTGGTTACCAACCACGGCTGCTGCAGGTTTTTAGAAGCTGTTAGCACGAACCATTAACTCTTCCTTTTAATTATTCAGGTTGCCTCTTCTAAATTTCTTTTTTAAGTGGAGCTAATAGGCTTTGCAGAGGAGGCTTCCAACCACAGTGGTTCCTCCCCGGAGGAGCCCTGTTTGTGCATCGCCAGCTAATCTCTTTTCTTCGTTATCCCTTATCTTCCTCCAGCTGATTAATTGCTTTCAATTGATTTATAAATATTCTGTTGATCATGCAGTGGACAGGAGGGGAACGGGATGGGTCTGGGCTCACGGGGTCATTGATCCCTGCAGCTCCCCCAGGCTTTCCTAACCTGCCTTGCAGAGCCCAGCCATCCCAGCCAGGCTTTATTCCCACTTTTTTTTCCCCCTTGCAATTCCTGCAAGCAACCAAAAAATTGTGCTGTAGCATCATTTGGAGTCTGTGCACGTGAGCAAGTCTCTTGCCCAGTGAGCAGCAGGTTTTGGGTGCAAAGAAATGGGGTTTGGGTAAGTTTTGGTCGTGTTGATGAATGTGGCAGGTTGTGCAGGTATCATAAAAAGCTGTTTTCTGTACTGAATTCCCTAATACATAAATATATATATGGATGGAGTGGTTAATGAAAAGAGATCATTAAAATTGCTTATTTGAAACTTTCTGCAAGCTGTAGGGCAGCTGCTAGAAAAATAATTTAAAAAAGGCAGTAACATCTGGTTATAAAGATAGGAGCCAAACTCAGAGTGGAGCTGCCCACCTACAGCCCCATCCCAATCACATGTGGCATTGAGGGTGAAAAGGCTTCTTTTATAAATAGCAGCACATTTATATGTGGGGATAAATCATTAACTTTTCCAGGCAGGCTCCCGATTTTCCCTGTTATTTCTCTGCATGCAGCTCCTTCCCTCCCAGTGCCCCCATGGTCCCTGCTGGGGTGGGCTGAGCTGGGTGGCTCTGGGGACATGGTGGCCCTTGGTGGCCTTGCAGTGACGTCCCTGGATGTGCTGTGGGTGAGATAAGGCTTCAACAAGAAAACGTTTCCTGAAGTTGGAGACCCACCACACAGCCCTGGGGTGTGTTGCTGCCTGATTTATTATTATTTTTGCTTTATAATTATTATTGTTATTATTTTTCTCCTCTCTCCCCACGAAGTGGCTGGTGGCACAGGCACAACCTCAGTGTATAGCAACTTAATTACAGGTTGCTAATGAGCAACTGCAGAGCGAGAGGCTCCTTTAGCAGCCTGGCCTGGTGCTTTATCGTGTGTTTGCAGGAGTCGTGTAATTTTTTGTCATCATATATGGTAATATATTCACTGCAGCATGACATGGGATGAGGTTCAATGAATAATGTAAAACCCTGAATAACACTGAATCCATATGAGATGTGCTTTTCCCCCCAGCGTTGGTTTAAAAAGGGAAATATTGATTCTGGTGGGGTTCAGCGGTTCAGAGCTCTCGCAGAACTCACGTTCCGCTGATCGATGCCCACCCTGTCCCCTCCACGGCCACAAATGTCCTGCTGTGGCTGCCATCCCTCCCCTCGTTAGTGCTGACAAAGCTGGGAAGGGTGGGAAAGGGTCTGTGACATTTGCCACTGGATCCAGATGTGGCAGTAGCACAGCAGGTTCTGTTGGGGTTCAGGTACCAGGTGGAGCAACCCTCTCCATAACACATCATCCCCCCCCCCCTCCCCCAGTTCCTGTCTTTGAATGCTAATTAGGATGGATAATTTCTATTTGTTTTCCTTTTTAAACAAATTCCTTCTTTTCTGATCTGTATCATTTATATTTGTGGGCCATTATCTCAGTCTCATTACAGCCTTTTAGCATTTGAATGAAGATATTGTACAGAACCCAGAAGTTAGGCATAAAATGTCTGTGCTGATAACTATAATTGTCATGATAAAATTAAAAAGACAATAGAAATAACTGTGATGAGCTCAGGAAGTTGTACCAAGTGAGATTGGAACCAGCATGATGATGTTTGCCCCTTTTTTTGACTCTTTACACAGTAAACAGCTTTTGCAGGGCTATTTTGAAGAAGGGGGAAGTCGCTGAGTACGGCCTGGGTAGGGGCCGTAATAAAAAATTCGGATTTTTCTCTCTGTCGAGGTTTTAATTAATCACTACAAAAACTCTGGGCGATGCACGTGCGATTTTCAGGAGCTTAAAATACTCCGGCAGCGCCGGAGGAGGAGGAGGAGGTGCTAAACGGTGCCAAGTTCCTGAATGAAAATTACTCTCCCCGCCTCTGGTTCTGGAGCCAGATCGACGTTAATTAATCCTCGCCTCACACGTTAACGTTCTCCAACCTCGCCACCGTCGGGTTTTTGACTCGGCAAAAAGCAGATGGAGGTTCCCGAAGCGCCTCCGAAATTCCCAAGCCGAGCGCTCTCCTCGGTGACGACGCCAATTTGCCATGAGTGAAATGTTTGATAAAAATCTGTCACTTTTTTTTGAGAGGAGTTTTCCTTGAGAGGAAAACCAGGGGGAAAAAAGAAATCAGCTCTGTTTCGAAACATCTCCTCGCTCCGTTATCTTTGTTTTGCGAGAGACGGGGGTGGAGAAGGGGGTTGGAGAAGGGGGTTTCCGTGGGCATGGGGGAGAGGTGTTAGTAAGTTTTCCTGGAATTAGGTGGCATTTTGCTGCAGACCTCATATGAGGTCTCCAGATTTTTATGTTTCTGGTGGGTTTTATGGACAGCTTGTTCTCCAGGTCCTGGCTCTGCAAGGACCAGCTCCAATCCGAAGGTACGTGGATGCATCACTGACCTTCTGCAGAGATTCTTCTGGCAGGGCTGAGGTTATTCAGCAGTCACTGCAGGTGTTGGTGCCTCCAGGGCAGTGATGTACAGCTCATCCATGTGCTCAAGCTGCATTTAATCAGCCACCAACTACTATTATGTGTTGCAGGGAGATCGGTTCCCTTTGGAGTCACGATGCTGAAGCTGAAGTGATTTTTCATAGAATCACAGAATCATTCAGATTGGAAAAGCCCTCTAAGCTTGTTGGGTCCAACCATTCCCCCAGCACTGCCAAGGCCACCACTAAACCATGTCCCAAGTGTCACATCTGCAGGTCTGTTAAATCCCTCCAGGGGGGACAGTGATTCCACCACTGCCCCGGGCAGCCTGTGCCAGGGCTTGACAACTTTTTGACCCCAAATTGACTCTCTGTTACCAGTCTCTGGTGGGCCTGGCCCTTGGGGGTGATGGTTGGGATTTTCAGCCTGATCTTGAAGGATTTGGGACATTTTTTGGCCGTGACTGTCTGTAGCTGACTTGCTTCAGAGCCATAACCTCCAGAGCGGGACCTCCAGGAAGCTGGAGATGGGACACGTGATACAGGTTTGGCCTCCAGTGGAGGCTGAACAATTTGAATCAGCCTGAAGAGACCTTCTGATCCAGGCCTGGGTGGGAAGGGTCCCTCCTGGCCCTGCAGAAGGGTCTTGGCTAGGGAGGGTTGAAGGAGGTTGGCCAGTTTGGAATAAAGGGCCAGATCCCCTGCACCGACACTGGGACCTGTCCCTTTCCCTGCACTGGTGGCAGCCAGGATCCACAGAAAGTGACTCCAGGGACAGAAATACCTCCCCAGCCATGCCTTCCTCCTGGATAAGGGCCAGAGACCACTGCCAGATACAGAGTTATGGCTTGATCCAGAGCAAGGAGAGGAGACCCAGACCCCAACTCCAGTTTAACACAGAGAAACACACACTCAGTGCCCAGAGCCCAGCAGCACCACACAAACCTGGCTGAGGCTTGTGCCATCTTTTACTTAACCAGCACCATTTTTCCGTGTGCCTTCCAAAGAGATTGTTAATCGCCTGGGAATCCCTGCGGGTGGCATTGGTGGGTCAAAGAGCAGCAGCTCTGCTCTGTCTGGCTGCACTGACGGGTGCTGTGGGTGTGGATGACGCTGCTGGGCCACCATTAGTCAGCAGAAGTCAGGTAGAGCCCAGCCCAGCGTTCCCACTCACTCAGCGGGCTCCTCTGCCAGGGAGGAGGCTCCGAGGAGCTGCTCCTGGAGAGCCTGGGGCTTGTGCAATGCCCGTGACGTGGAGAACCTCCTCCCTCTGCTTTGGTTCTCGGCACTGCGACTCAGCACCTTCCTGTGCCCTGGCACATCACACCAGAGTCCACGGGTACCTTTGCACTGGGAAGCAAGGATTTGCACATACAGAGCAGGATTAAACCCGCAGGTGCTCCCAGAGCCAGGTGATTCCTTGCTCCCGTGGGGTGGCTCCGGCCGTGGCAGCGTTCCCGCTGCATCCTGAGCTGACTCGGCAATGGGCTCCCTCCGACTGGATCCCCGGGGAGGGGAGTTGTGCAAACAGGGAGCGATGGGAGGTGATGCAGATCCTTCCTGGGGTTCCAGGAGCCAAGGTGGGTGATGGCAGGGGCTGGGGCGATGGGGGCAGCGGTGCTGGGGGCAGTGGCCTGCCGTGCCCCGGGCTGCATGGCACTGCCAGCGTGTTGCAGTGAGAACCAGGGCTTGTTGCACAACAAAACCGACTCCCTTCCCCTTCCAAAGCTGCTGGCGAGGAGGCAGCAGGATAGGGAGGGGGCAATGCCCGGCAGCACAGCGTGGGGCCCAGAGGGTCACAGAGTGGGTGATGACCTGGTTTATTGACCTGGGTGTATGAGGTGGCTGTGGCTGCATCCCTTCCTAGCTGGGGCAGCTCACTCCTCCCCTGGCTATAGTGTCACCCACTTCCCAAAATCGTGGACATGGGGCGTGCCTCAGTTTCCCCATGCCTGAGATGATGCTGCTGTAGGGCGGGGGAGGTGTGTTCAGGGTGGCTGGCAGAGCCTTTGCGTGCCATGCGCTGTTGTAAAATGGAATATTGATGATTTCTTTTGTCTTGGACTGTGTTTTCTGATCTTTGTGCAAGTGTTACCTTCCTGGGCACAGTGAGAGGTGTGTGCCAGCAGCGTGCTGGGCCTGCCTGTAAACCATCCCTGGGCTGTCTGGGCAGTGTTCATCTAGAGAGAATAACAGCAAAGAGACAGGGACAGATTTATAAACCCAAAGTGCTTCTGCCCAGTTCTTACATCTTTGGTGTGAATAACTTCAAAAAAGTGGGTCTGATGTGGAGGGCTTGGAAACAGGCAGTGCAGGCAGCAGGGTGAAGGCAAGTAACAGTGCAGCATGGACTGTAGAGAGCAAAAATATTTGTTTTAGGAAAAATTTGTTCACTGAATGAGTGGATATTGGAAGAGTCTCCCTGGGGAAGTGGTGGAGTCACCATCCCTGGATGGAAAGCGAGAGGATGTGGCACTTTGGGATATGGTGTAATTGGCATGGTGGTATTTGGTTGAAGGTTGGACTTGATCTTGGAAGTCTTTTCCAACCGTAATGATTCTCTGAAAAAGCCACACGAGTCTGCTGGGTTTCACAGAGCTTGGTTGTTGCGGTGTATTTTTATTACAGAAAGCAGGTGGTCACTGCTTTCTCGACGGGATTTTCTGTGTCCCCCATCCCACGTGGATAAAATAACATTAATAACAACCGCACCGTGGGCAAGAACATCGCCTGTGTTTGCCTTGCAAGGACGAGCCGGCCCGGGTTGTGCGCTGGCACCGGGGAGTGTCACCCCCCTCCTGCCTCAGTTCCCCCCCCCGTGCTGGCGGCGCTGGCCGAGTATCGCGACCATCGGTGGCGATGGTGCCGCTGGGACGCGGCGGGCGCTCCGCTCGGTGGGTGGCAGCGGCGGGGAGCGATGGATGATGATTCCAGCCGGGAATCATTTCCGCCGCCGGCCGGCCGCGGGTTCCTGCGCGGCGCGGGGCTCCCGGAGAGCCCTCGGCGGCCGCTGCCGCGGGGCCCCGTCCCGCACACCTCGGGCCGTGCGGGGGCAAAGCCACTCCTCCCGTGCCGTGACATCAAGCCCTGCAAGAGCGACCGGCGAAGGGTCAAATTCCCGGCGCAGGTAGCGCTTTGGCTGCACTTCCGCGCCGCGTCGTGCCGGGGAGGACCCACCCCGCGCGGGGACCCCCGTCCGCGGGGACCCCCCCGAGCCCGGGGACCCCCGCCATGAGGTCGGAGCAGGAGGAGAACAAGCCGGGGAGCTGCCGCTGCGAGCAGGGCTCCGCTCCGCGCCCGGCCCATTGTCCCCGCGGGCGGCGAGGGGCGGCCGGCGACGATGCTCAGGGCAGGGCGCTGTGCCCCTGCTTAGCCCACGCAGGTAAGGGGGTCCCCCGAGGAGGGGAGGGGGTCCCCCGGCGTGGGGGAGGACACAGCCCGGCGTGCACGGCTTCCCCTCGCTCGCTTTGTGCTTGGAGCTCGCTTCCTCCTGGGAGAAACAAAACAACGCCTGGGAGCTGCCCGGGGCCGCGGGGAGGTGGCGGGGGGGTGGCCGTGCTGTCCCCACGCCCCATGGCGAGAGAGGGGCAGGGGCGAGGGGCTTCGTGCCCCCGTGGCCGTGGGGAGGGTCGGGGCGGGCGGGTCCCGGTGCCCCGTTGTCCATTTTGTGTCGCGGAGAAGTTGGAGCGAGCCGGGAGCTGGCGGAGGGCTCCCCGCCGGCTGCGGGGGCTGCCGCGGGGGTCTTTAGCCCACCGGCCGGTGGTGGCGTATGGTGTGTGCTTCTGGAAGCCTTTCACAACCCCCCCCGGCCTGCCCCCCCCCCCCGGTGCCCCCCGACCCCCGCTGCCCCCCCCCCCCCCACCCCTCCTGCCGGCACAGGGGTTTATATCAGGTTTTATTACATCCCACCAGCATGTGGCCAGGGCAGACAAGAGAGTAAGACTCTGGGTGGTGGAAATAATCATTATTTTTGGAAGTGGGGAGTACCAGGAAACTGGGGGTAACTTGGCGAGCAGGTGGTCTCTGCATGTCCTACCCCATCGGTGCGAGCACTGGTTGATGGTGCGAGGTCGGGGCTCATGACCAGGGGTCCTCTCCCGGAGCTGTGACCGTGTGAAAGCGCCAAGGCCAAGCTGGTGTCTAACTCAGGAAGTGCTCCGAAACGGTGTTTGCAAGGATTTGCTCTCACTGGGTGGAAGCTTTAACCCAAAATCACTAAGGACTGTCTGTACCCGTGTCCAGGTGTGACAGCTCGCTCGCTTGCAGCAGCAGGGGGTGGTCTTTAAAAGCTTTGCTTTTAAAGCTTCTTTAAAAGTAAAAGATGGATATGTGGAGCCAAAATCCACGTTTTTAGCCCAAGAAGCTCTGCTGAGCACCCTGGTGCCCATCCAGAAGGGAGCAATGGTGGCCAAGAGCTCCTCTGAAGTCATAGGGGGCACCTCAGTGCTGCAGGAGATGTTCCAGGGGATGTGCTGGGGATGCACAGCAGCAGGACTGCACTGACGTGGTGATGGACACATTTCAGGCCCTTGTGCTTATCCCCTTCTCTTTTTAACCTTTATTTGGGGGGAATTGGGTGCTTACTGTAATTCCTGACCACCCATGGGAGAAGGAGGCATTGCCTCACTTGGACAAGCCCCATCAGTCATTCCAACCCCTTCCAAATCTGCAAGCAGGCAGCAATGAAATTAATGTAATTTAAACATTTCCCAGACTAATTGATGAAAACTACCATTCCCGCCGAAATAATTGGCTGTTAATTATATTTCAGTTGATAGCATTAAACTTGTATGACACTGCTGGATTCTGCATCCTTTATGCTTCAACCACTGATTGGTGTCAACAGACAACGCAAATCAGATTTTTTGGGGTTTTTGTAATTGTGGTGAACACCTCCAGACAGCATTTGGGGCTGAAGTTTCCACTCCTGCTCCTGCAAATCCCATCTTGGCCTCCTCTGGGCAGCAGATCCACTCTCCGTGCAGCAGCAAAGCTTTTTGCTGGCCTTGGAACAGGCATCACTTTAAAGACATCCATTTAAAAGCCTTTTTTTCCCCCCGTGTAACTCAGCTGACACGATTGCTGTACACAGAGGGGACGTATGAAAGATGGATGCAGTACAAACGACAAGGCTCGTGTTGGTAAATTACTGTCTCAGGTGAAAGCTGCATTTTGTGCCGCTTTTGTGAGTTTACCAGTGAGATGGTTTTTGCTTTGCTGGGCACGAGTCAAGGGGGTGATTTTATCCAGGATGTCAGCAGGATAAATACACATCTACATACACCTCTGTCCTGAAACGGGAAATGGAAGGGTTGTAAAGAACATTATTAGAAGAAAATAAGGATTCGAGACCTAGAGATGAGTTGAGTTTGTATTTTAGAGAGCATCTCTGATTGTTAAGTAGCTCCCCAGCTTGGGACCCCCCTCTTGCAAAAGTGCAGAAAGCTGGAAAGAGACTTCTGGCAAGGACGTGAAGTGACAAGGGGGGAATGGCTTCCCACTGAGAGAGGGAAGGGTTAGATGGGATATTGGGAAGAAATTCCTCCCTGTGAGGGTGGTGAGGCCCTGGCACAGGTTGCCCAGAGAAGCTGTGGCTGCTCCATCCCTGGAAGTGTCCAAAGCCAGGTTGGATGGGGCTTGGAGCAACTTGGGCCAGTGGAAGGTGTCCCTGCCCATGGCAGGGGGTAGAACTGGATGGTCTTTAAGGTCCCTTCCAACCCAAACCATTCTGGGATTCTGTGACATTGGTAGCAGCCCTGGGAGGAAGTTAGAAAGAGGAACTTTCCTTTCAAGCCTTGGCTGCATGGATTGTACTTTGCAATTTTATATATATATAAAGATATATATATTCAAAACTGATTTGGCTTTGCCATATAAATAATAATATATATATATCAAATATAACTATATATTGCAAAGCATAATCCATTTTGTACAGATATGTATATCTCAAATTATATCTATAAAAAAGCAAGGATTTAGGATATATGGCTGATCCCAGGTTCAATAATTCGTGTTCTCCATAGACTTTGGCTTGCAGCTGGTGCCATGGGGAACATGGTGCCTCATGCTCCTCTCCAGATTGCATTTACAGCTTCCCACAGATCTTGGATTCTAATCCTTCAGCAGTTTCTACTGGGAGTGGGAGCTGAGCATGAAGTTGGGGATGAAATTCCCTTGTTGCCTGCTTTGGAGGATGGATGCTTTGGGGTTTCTTCACTATTTTCTAACTGGGAGCAGAGGGGAATGGTGCAGTTCTAGCAGACTGCACTGTCTAGTGTGTTATAGCAAGTTTTGGGGCCCAAGGACTCCTCTGGGAGTCTCTGCTGCAGAATTCCCCCCTGGACTGCCTGTTCTTGGTCTTGTTTCCCCTCTCCCTTCCCAACAGGGTCCGTGCCGTGTGGGGATTTTCTTGGTTCCCACCAAAATGCTGCAATTTCCAGGAATCCATTGGGATCGGTGCAAGCTGCCCTGCCCCATCCTCCTAGGCTGGTTAATTTTTTCCTGGGAATACCCCTCTGTGTCTCCTGGGTGAAGTGGCATGTAAGGAAAGGTGGAAATGAGTTACCAGTGTGTGGAAAAAAATGAGCAATTTGTTGCAGCCAGGGGCATTTTATGGGACTTTCTGTGGCCGGGGAAGGCACAGGGTGAGTGTTACACAGTAAATATTCCACCCTGTAGGAGCCCTTCACATCCTCTCCGGGTTCCCAGAGGCTGGAGGGGACATTTCTGCCATCCCTGGGGAAGATCCTGTTGGCCTTGGCCGCCTCTCATCCTTGCTGTTTTGCATGGATTTCAAGAAAGCACTTTGGGCTGCACCAAACCCCCCGGCCCGGGGCTCGACTGTTCCTCGTTAGTGACTTTATTGCTGAATAATTTACAGAATGGGGCCTTGCCAGTTTTCATTCGGGAAGCATTTCAAGTATGTGAACCAGATTTTATGCCTTCCTGGCGCAGCTGCCGGGGAGGAGCCGCCTCTCCCTGTCCTGCCGCCGGCGTCACCTCCCGGCCTCGCTCCGCCAGCGGTGCCGGAAGGGAAGCGGGCAGCACACGTGCAGAGGGACCCAGGGAAAAATAAGGGGGAAAAAACCCAATATTCCATGCCCAGTTGGTGTCCCCTGGGCTGGCTGCTACACGGGGACACTGGGGAGAGGACCCAGTTGTGGTAGCTTGGAGAGGGGTGCGTGGTTTTAATTTTTTGTTTAATGTTTCTTGTGACTGTGGAGTGTGTGTTGAGGTGGGTGTTTTCTTCTCCCCGTGTCCATGGGCACGATGCAAACCTGAGAGGATGTGGGTGTCCCATCCAAGCCCATCCTGTTGGACAGGGCTTGGAGCAACCTGATCTAGTGGAAGGTGTCCCTGCCCATGGCAGGAGGGTTGGACCTGCTTGTCTTTAAGGTCCCTTCCAACCCAAACCATTCTGTGATTCTGTGAAATCAGTAAGCTACTTTGGGATAAGTAAGGGCTTTTCTCTGCTTGTTTTTTAAAGGGGAAGGAAAGCAAACCAAACTCGGCTGGAGGATTGCAGAAGTGCCTGCACAGCCCCAAAGTGTTTTACAGAATGAGGGCGATGGGTGCAATGTAGAAATGGCATTATTATTACATTAAACAGTGGATGTGGCTGTAGGAAAAGATGTGTCTGGAGCTTTCCTCCAGTGCCTGTTGTGGAGGGAATCCAGGCTGGGATCTGCTGGGATGCTCCTGCAGTGCAGCTGCTCGGAGGAGTGAGCAGTCACTGGGTGTAAATCTGCAAAATTCAGGGTTCAGGTCTGCATGTGGAAGTGTCGTCTTCCCTTCTCCTGTCTCACAGTGGGTTTGTTGAGTTTTGTTGAGTGTACCCTGAGCACGTGGGTGGCAGAGCTGAGGTGTGTGGGACTTAGCAGAGCTCAGGAGGCTCTGCTGGATCCCAGCCATGAGAGCACCCTGTCAGCGAGTGCTTTGTACGGGAAAGTGCTCCTTTGTTTATTATTCTTACATTAACATTTATTTTTAATTTTTTAATGCAAAAGCAGCACCCAGTGGAGACTTCCCCCTCCCTCCCGGCGCCTTCCCGTGTCATCCCTCGCCCTCCTTCCTTGTTCCCAGAATAACTGCAGGGTTTGGGCTTTGTGCAGAGCAGTTTTGCCGGCGGGGAGGGGTCACCCCGGCGGCGTTTCCCTGGGGTTCGAGTTTCCAGCGGGGGCTGTGCCGGGAGCCGTCACTCACTTCCTCGCATTGTGTCTCCTCTTCCTCCAGCGCTGCTGCGGGAGGAGGTGGCCCAGCTGCAGGAGGAGGTCCACCTGCTCCGGCAAATGAAGGAAATGCTGACCAAGGACCTGGAGGAGACGCATGGCAGCAAGTCCCCGGAGGTGCTCTCGGCCACCGAGCTGAAGGTGCAGCTGGCGCAGAAGGAGCAGGAGCTGGCACGTGCCAAGGAGGCTCTGCAGGGTAAGGCTGCGCCTCCTTCTTCTCCTGCACCTCTCCCCAGCACCCTAAACCTTCAAGGAGTTGTTTAATGAGGGAAGGGAAAGCCATCCTTTTCATTTTGGGCTGTGCAGAGTGCACTTGCCATGTGCACGTGGGGGGGGGGTTTGGTCTCCCTGGGACCCCCTGATCTCCTGCTCCTGCAAGGGGGGGTGTGGGGCCAAGAGGGACTGGGGTGCAGTGATGGGCTGGGAAATGGGGTGTGGGGGCTGTTTGCAGCATTGCAAAGGAATTCCTTCACAGCTGTAGAGTAGAGCCAAGGCAGCAGCTGAAATGCAGCTGGAGGTGGGGGTGGGTTGGATTTGAGCCCCTCAGACTTGTTAGGGAAGCAGTGAGTTTCCTGGTGACTGCAATTTTCCTTATCCCGCGTGGAGTTACCTCCAGATGATGTGCACAGGGTCTCCTTCCTCCATGCCTGGTTTGGATGCTCAGGGCCACGCTCTCCCTCCCTCCCCAGCACAGCAAGCCCCGGGACTGGGCTGCACAGAGCAAAACGCAACATTGCAGCTTTTCCACCCCAAAAACGAGCTGACAATAAATCCGGGCAGGATGGTTTGTTAGCTGGAGCCAGGGGATGATCCTGAGCAGGGGAAGCTCTCACACGTCAAACCCTGGCAGCGCCGCGGCTCTAAATATCATCTCAAATCCCCAACATACCGAGTATAACTTGCACTTGTCAGCTCATGTTTGCGGATTATGAGGAGAAGCTGTCAGAAGTTTTCAGGCTCAGAGGCTGAGCAGCACGTGGGGAGCTCAGGGGGCCACCCCATCTCCCCCTGTCCGGGATGCTGAGATGCTCGGAAAGACAGGGAATTGGGCTGAGTCAGTGTTTGGGGAAGGGAGTTCAGAAAATTTCATGTGATCGCTGTCTGATTTACCAAAGCATCCCCATATATCAGTAGCAGCCAAAATACCTTCAAAATCCTGCCTCCCCCGACGCCAGCGGTGCAGCCTCCGGCAGCAGGAAATGCTCTGGGTTTATAGAACTGTAATTGGAGGAGAAAAACCTTAATTAGGGAATATTTACTCTCTGTGTGTGGAAGGGGAGCTGCTGATTAATGCAAAATAGCAGAAAAGCAGAACTATTGTAATACATGTGCAAAAAAGAAATAAGAGCAAGAAGTCATCTAAGGAGCTGCGGTGAGGTCATACAGGCTTCTGTGGAGGAGAAAAAGTTAATTTGGCTTGAAAATCGTGATTATTTAAATAATGATTTAAATATTTAAATAATATAATGTTGGGGTTTTTTACTGGGCTTTTATTTGCCACAGTTGGAGCCCCTGGGGTTGGTTTTCCAGGACTTCTCCGCAGGTGTGGTGCCTAGGGAGAGGGAATGTCAGTTGGCACTTGGAAAGGCACATTGCGCGAAGCCTTTTTCAGTCGATGCTTCTTCCCTCCTCTGCAATATTTGGGAGGCTTTTGAGTCGTTTGGAAAAGCTGGCTGGGCTGGATCTGGGCTGGAGGTGCTGGGCAGCAGAGCAGGTTTGGCACGGTGACCGAGACGGATAAAGAGAAAACGGGATCAGCAGCTGGAGGGGGAAAAAAAGTCCTTTTTCCTTTCCATGAAAAATTGTCCGTAGAGAAACGTAGCCAAAAGGGGAGGAAAACCGGCGCCTGGTGACTGGTTCTGCCAGGAGGAATGCATCTGCTGATGGACACACTGAGGAAGTGGGGGCTCTATGTTAAGGAACTGTGGGATAAGCCAGAGCCAGGAGCGCAGGGAAACTTGGCCGTGCTGTCCTGTAGTTCAGGGATCTGTGACAGTCGTGTTCTGCGGGCAGAAAGCACCTCCCAAGAGCAGCTTCCTGCTCACAGCCTGCATTCCTGCCTCCCAACATCCCTACATCCCTACACAGCCCCGTGTCCGGCAGCGTCGGCCGCACCATCCCTGTGCCTGCAGCGTCCCGCGATCCACGTTGGGTCCTGTGGAATGTCATTAGCAGATAAATTATATGGAAAGCTGTCATCGGTGCTGGCTCGGAGCCTGGAAGTGCAGCACAGCTGGTTCAGATGGATCTTGGCTCGCCGGGCCGTGCTGTGGAGGGGGTTTGCCAGTGGGGTTTGCTTTTGGGGGCTGCAGCACCTTTTAAGAGCCTTTATTTTGCAGGGCCTCACAGGGTTTGGTTTGTGATGGTCTGGGTGGAGGGTCCCCCTTTGGAGGTGCATTCCCAGCCCTTTCCAACAGCATTTGGCACAGGGATAGAGCTGATCAGACCGTGCAGCATCTTCCCTGTGCCGTGCTACCAAGCCCTTGCTGCGGAGGGAGGGAGGGATCTGGCCCAGCACAGGATGCTCTGCAGGATTAACTCAACCAGTTTCTGTATCCCTGGCAGCATGTGCTTTATCCATCGTTATTCCACTTTTTCCTGGGCTAATTCCAGCCCTTGCGCTTTTTTTAAAAATCAATTAACATCTAATTAAAATTCCATAGTGTTATATCCTATGTCCCCCTCCGCCTTTGCCAGGACTGGGACTCTGAATCGTGCTTCCAGCATCAATGCAGTTATTATTATTTCCCCAGCCCTGGCTGGAAAGTTATGGATGTGGTCTGGATTTCTGATGTGGGAATCCCCAAAGGGAGAAGTTGCAGACAGCTTTATTACTGCTGGTCCTGCTGTGGGCAGGGACGGTGCCCGAGCGCCTGGGGGGCTCGAGGAGCCTCTTGGCCAGGTGACATCCAGGAGCATGTGGGCTAATGGCAGAAACCCCATTTCTAGGAAGGTTTATCCCATATGCTGGAACTGCCCTGCAGGATTATCATGCAGAGAGCAAACCTGGTTTCTGTTTCCTTTCTGAGTGCCAAAGTGGAAACCTCAGGCTACCTTTCCCTGCTGCTCGGGAAGGTGTGAACTGACTTTGTGTCTGCTCCACAAATAGGTGGTAGCCTGGTCTCCTCCCTCCCAAACCCGCATCTTGGAGCTGTGACCTTCCCAGGGGTGGTGTTTGGGCTGGGAAGAACCTCCTGGAGGAACTCACAGCACCCTCAGATTGCTGCAGTGATGAGGTGGGTAGCAGAGAAATGGGTGTCCCAGAAGGTGGATGTCCTGGAAGACGGCTGTTCCAGAGAATAGGTGTTCTGACAGATGGATGTTCCAGCCGTGGACCCAAACAGGGAAGCCTTTTCCATCATAAGGACATGGAACTCTGTACAGAAAACCTGTTGTTCACCTTTGAAGACCCACCTTAAACTTTCAGAAGTCATTGGTCACCTCGTTGGCTGTTGGGGTCAGGTTTGGAAAGCCCTTGGCCTCGTAGCAGGGTGTTTCCAGGTAAATTCCCCCAAGGTGAAACGCCTCTCCTAACTTTTTCCTGAAATTTGACTTTGGACTCTAATTTCCTGCCTGCTCCATGCCTCTGCACCCCCAGGAGTGAGTGCTGGCTCTGCCTGACACCACGTAGCATTGACATCTTCAACATCAGGATCTTCCTGACGTGACGGCTGCACCCGAGGAGCGAACGCGCCGATTTAAGTACAAAGCAAGGAACAGCTCTGAGATCCCTGCACAGGGCTGACCGATTTTATGGGTTAGTCATGGTGACAATATTGAATTTCACGGCTGGGAGGGAGAAACAGGAGAAATTAAGTAAATGTTAATGGGACAGGATGGGTTTACACGTTCCTGTTGCGCGGGGCATCGCTGAGGTTTGAGCGGTGCTCCCTGAGGGTGCCCTTTGCTGCGTTAGAAAATTCAGGGTATGATTCAGTAAGTGATAAAGGAAGCTCTGATTCTGTTCCTGGCATGAAAATTCACATTGTGTGGGGTGAGAGAAGGGCTTGGAAGTGGATGGGAGTCATGGGAAGCTGCTCTTTGGAGAGTCAGAGGCAGGCTGCATCTGCTGCCAGTGCCCTGATGTGTGTTTGGGCTCTGCTGCCTCATTCCGGGAATGTGAAGCTGGGCAGAGATGATGTTTCTTTGTTTTTCATGTAATATCAAGGTAATGAAGCTAATTATTATGTCCTCCAGAAGCTCATCTGGATGGTGTGGCCACCATCACCTGACGTGGCCAGGAGTTGGGCTTCAGTGATCCATGTGGGTCCCTTCCCACTCAGGATATTCTATCATTTATTTTCCCTTAATTTGATATTATTAATTTCAAAGGGGAGGGGTGGTATTTATAGCAGCCCCCATCCTGAGGGGAGGTGCCTGGTTTTAGGATGCAGGAGCTGATTCCCAGCTGGAAGTTGTTAGATGGTGAGGCCAGACTGGGGCCACGTAGTAGTAGCAACCATCAGTGGTGGCATCACTGGGTTGTTCCATCCATGCTCCTGCCTCAGACAAGGCTGTGCCGCTCCTGTGGAGCAGCTGGATTTTGACTCATCACGTGGAGCTGGAAATAAAAGGCACTGAGGGGGTGGATTTTTAATTGTTTTGGCAGCAGGAAGAGCCCAGCCCGGAGCTGGTCCCGTTACGTCTCTGTGTCCATCATCCTTCTCCCAGAGGACCAGTGCTCAGGGGATGGATCATGTGGCAGGAGGTGGAAGCTCAAATAACACAGGGTGACTTGTGCAGCTGGGGATGGGGGGCTGGAGTGAGAGCTGGGGGGTTCACCCAGCCCATCTCCCCCATCCCTTGCTGCCGAGGCTGGTGCTGAGCTGCCGAGTCCAGAGGGGGCTGGTGGGTCCCCCCCTCTCCTTCTGCCATGGGCCTTGGGTGGGAGGGGAAAATAAATAATGCAAATAAGAGAATTACTTTCCACTCATGGTCTGGGTTTAGGATTTCTTCCTTCTTGTCTTATGAACAGGTCGGAGGTTTGGCCAGAGCCCCCTGTGCCCATGAGCTGGGCGAGAGTTCATTTGGATATTCGTGGGGGGGGAGGGGGTTGGGATATAGAAAGCTCACCCTGGATCATCAGATTAAAGGAAAAAGCCATTTCACCTCCTTGGATGGCCCAGATAGCCAGTGAAAATCTGCTTTATTCCTCCTTTGCTGGCCCTGCCGTCGCGCCGTGGATTGCAAAGGCTCGTTTTCCCCGACCGAGTAATTAGCTGGGCTTGTTTGCTGAGGAGGAATTAAGCTGCTGCAGCAAGTGGGGTTTGGTCCAGGAGCTCCTGGCAGCCCTCATGGCTCACTTCTGCCTCACTTTTTATTTTTCTCCTGCCTTTTTCAATTAATTTCCCATTAATTTGGTTTGGAATGAAGTTCTCAAATGACTGATAAATCTTCTTTAAGCTCAGGAGCTAATCGGTTTTGGAGGAGGGAGAGTAATAGAGGGGAGGGAAAAAAGTGTGTTAATTTTAGCAAATCTCTCAAATATGAACTGAAACAAATGGCAAATTGTCCTGTTGGGTTAACAGAAAAAAATCTACTCTTACAATACCCAAACTTCATAATCTTCTTGCAGTACTGATGCATTGGCATAAATATTGGTAAATATTAGTAAGTTGATATATATGCAACCTTGGGAGATAGTTACCCTTCTCCTAATAGTACTTATGAGCACCTTTATTTTTTTTTATGGGTGAGTGATGAAGTGTTTTCTGTAAATCTTTAAAGGCCCTGAATGCTGCCACTAATTAAAGGAATTTGTATGCTACGGGGGACTCACTATTTAATTAAATTCATTGGGAGTCTTTTGTCACCTCCAGCATCAAAGAGTGGCAAATGTGACTTAAACTTTTATAAGAGCCTCTCATTATCCTTGAGGAAATTAAATATATGTGAATATGTGTCTGTGGGGTCTGGATCTCACCCCGGTATGGCTCAGTCAACTTATCATTATTTTTTCTTTTTCAGCAAGATTTTAGTTCCAGTGAAAGAACTGGGCAGAGGAAGGTTGTGGTTAAATACACACAGGCAGCAGGAAAGGGCTTTTTCAAAGACTTAGATGTGGCTGTGATTGTTTTTAGAGGGTTTCTGTAGTGATTTCTTGAGCTGGGAAAAAAAGTAAGGGAAGTCCTGGTGTCAGAAGGGGCTGAGTTATCCCAGGAGGAGCTGTGTTCATTGAAGTGAGTGAAGAAGACTCCCAAGAGCTCCCTGTTATTGGACAATATGAATTTTTGTGGCATTTCCTACCTGGTTTTCTGTTTTTCTGTGTTTTGTTTTACCTCTGATGCTTAATGGCAGAGTAGTTTGTCTGAAGAGTTTCATCTCTTGGTTTCTAACAGATAAAAATCCCTGTTGTCCCAGACATCTTCCTCTTCTTCCACTATTTGGTCTGATTTAATCATTTTCCCCACCTTTTTATCCTCTGATCTGCAAGCCCTCTCTCTTCCTCATGGTTCCATCCTGAGCACTTCCTTTATCCTCAGCACACACAGTAAAAAACCAGTTAAAAAGTAGAATAAAACCAGTGCACAGAAGGAAGTTCCTACCTGAGTGAAGCTCTCTTTGAGCTGGTGATTGTGACAAGCTGGGGTGGGATGCAGGGGGTGCACAGAGCTGGGTGAGTGGAGGGGCTGCTCTTATTTTGGGATCTATTCCAGCACATGTCAGGGCTGGGTGATCAGTGTTATCAGGTTATTCTGCCTGAGGGTGCCTAGGGGCTTGGTAATGATGCTCTCCCTGCTTGCACACAGGTGGAAATGACTTATTGAGGGTCCCCAAGCAGAGGAGGGTGGGAGCAGAACATCCCTGTGCTGGCACGAGGCAGAGGCACCAAACCAAGGGTGCCAAAGGTGCCTGAGGCAAATCAATCCCTGGTCGTGGTTTCTTTGTATTTCGTGTATATTGTCTTTATCCCACACGTGCCTCACCAGGGGAGACACCCTGGGCTGTAGTTTAATCCCCCAGTGAAGTGACTCATTGCAGGGTGTAGAAAACACAGCGTGGGCTGAAACGCCCACCACTCTGTACTCTAATGGAAAAAGATGGGATGTGTGTGCATGGAGACAGGTCCCACTCGTGATGCTGCATCATCTTCTAGTGTTTTTTGTAGTGCAGGCAGCTCCTGGAGCTTCGGGGCTGGTTTTTCTGGTGAGTTCAAGGGGGTTTAGGATGTTTTTTTTTTTATTATAGAGGGGCAACTTGCAAGACTCTCAGCTGATCACAGTGAGTGCAGGGAGTGTTGGAGGGGCAGATCGTGTTTCATACCATCCTGCTCCCTTAGGAACAGCACTTCCTCAGGGCTGAAAAACATGAATGTATAATAAAAAGCAATATTTGTATTCTGATTCCCAAACTGGGTATTATTTTGGTGGGGATGGGGCGTATCTGGAACAGGGAGCTACAGGGCATTTCTGCAGTGCTGCCAAGGACCTAGTTCAAGGTTGGGTAAAGCATTAATGTACAGAAATGACTGAAACTCCTTCTCCTACCTTGTATTTCTGTAATTCCCCGTGGATTACCAGCCTTCTGCCAGTGTCGGTGGTCAGCGAACACCCCTCACTGGTGACTGGAAGAGGGAAAACTGGAAGGTTTTGGGTTCCTCTCAGTGCTGTTGAAACACCCCATTGCATCCTGTGCTGCTCCTGCTCTTTCCCCTCATCCCAACACAGCATCATTGAGCTGGAAGGGGACGCTCGGGGAGCCGTGCCCTGGGCTCGTGGGAGCGCCACCAGAATCCGCCCCGCAGCTAAAAATAAACGGGCTGTGGTTTATTTATCCTGGAAAGGGAGCAGCAGGTTTTCCTGTGCCGGGCCCTGAGGCTGAGGCAGCAGTTTTGCTCCGGAATCTCCTTTTCCAGGGGACTGAGCTGCCCCTTGGAGGGGGGTCGATGATGAGGAGCCGTGGTGGCGACACGATGGGTGTTTGGGGGCTGCAGCGATTGGGGGCGAATTAGGCGTCTTCTGCCAGCCCAGACCCTGGGATCGTGCTTTTGGTACTTTTTCATAGAATCAGCTGGGTTGGAAGGGACCTCTGAGATCATCAAGTCCAACCCTTGATCCAACCCCGCTGTGGTTCCCAGCCCGTGGCACTGATGCCACATCCAGTCTCTTTTTAAAAATCTCCAGGGATGGAGAATCCACCACTTCCCTGGGCAGCCCATTCCAATGTCTGACCACCCTCTCTGCAAAGAAATTCTTTCTAATCTCCAACCTAAACCTCCCCTGGCACAACTTGAGACCCAGCCCTCTTGTCTTGCTGATGGTTGCTTGGGAAAAGAGACTAACCCCCAGCTGGCTCCCCCCTCCTGTCAGGGAATTGTAGAGAGTGAGGAGATCTCCCCTGAGCCTCCTCTTCTCCAGGCTGAACAGCCCCAGCTCCCTCAGCCTCTCCTCACAGCACTTGTGCTTGAATCCCTTCCCCAGCCTCGTTGCTCTTCCCTGGACCTGCTCCAGCCCCTCAATATCCTTCCTTGCCTTAAAAAATAAAAGATGTGGAAGCAAGGGGCTGCTGTGCCCTCTGTGCTCAATCCATCCTCTCTCCCACAGCCATGAAAGCCGACCGCAAGCGCTTGAAGGGGGAGAAGACAGACCTGGTGAGCCAGATGCAGCAGCTGTACGCCACGCTGGAGAGCCGGGAGGAGCAGCTCCGGGACTTCATCCGCAACTACGAGCAGCACAGGAAAGTGAGTGTGGGAGCCCAGCACCATGGTCTCGTGGCACAGGGGGCTGGCAGCGAGTCGAGTGTGAAACCTGGTTTGTAGTCAGGCCAAAACCCTCTAAAATCCCAGCTGGATTCTTGCTGGGGCTGGGGTGGACCACGGCAGGTTAAGCCTGAGATTAGCTCAGTTAGTTAGAGCACAGTGCTAATAACACCAAGGGTTTGATCTCAGTATGACCTTAAGAGTTGGACTCAGTGATCCTTGTGGGTCCCTTCCAACTCAGAATATTCTCTGATTCTGTGAAATACTAGAGGGAATGGAGCCAGACATGCAAAATCCCATGTAATTTTAACAAGGTGCTCAGTGAGCATTGCTTTTTGGAGGACTGGCTGCATCCTGGAGCTCCCCAAAAAGGGAAGCCATCCCTGCCAGCACGGGGCTCTCGTGACCCCAAAGGTTGGGTGGTGCCTGAGAGGGTCATTGCAGAGGGGCTTGTGTTAGCACATGGATTTTCCCTTCCTGATGGCCGCCCCGTGTCCTGGCAGGAGAGCGAGGACGCAGTGAAAGCCCTGGCGAAGGAGAAGGACCTCCTGGAGCGGGAGAAGTGGGAGCTGCGGCGACAAGCCAAGGAGGCGACGGACCACGCCAGCGCCCTCCGCTCCCAGCTCGACCTGAAAGACAACCGCATGAAGGAGCTGGAGGCCGAGCTGGCCATGGTGAGCTGGGGGACTGATACAAACCTGAGGGGTTGCTGCAGTGGCTGCATTATTGCAGTACTGAGGAGGAAAATATTCCATCGCTAGAAAGGAGCTTGGCCTCACCTTGAGTCCCTCACCTTGAGTCCCTCACTTTGAGTCCCTCACCTTGAGTCCCTCCCCTTGAGTTCTGTGTGCAGCTTTGGGCACCACAGTATGGAAAAGACATCACTAGATAGCATCTAAAGGAGAGCCAGGAGGATGGGAAAGGGTTTGGAGGGGAAGCCTTATGAGGAACCGCTGAGGGCAGTTGGTTTGTTCAGCCTGGAGAGGGGGAGACTGAGGGGAGACATCATTGTGGTCTTCAGCATCCTCCTGAGGGGCAGTGCAGGTGCAGGTACCCATCTCTTCACTTTTGTGACCAGTGACAGGACTCGAAACGGCTGGAGTTGAGTTGGGAGAGGTTTAGGTTGGATATCAGGGAAATGTTTTTCACCCAGTGGGTGGCTGAGCACTGGAACAGGCTCCCCAGGGAAGTGCTCACAGCACCAGGACTGTCTGAGTTCAAGAAGCGTTTGGACAATGCTCTCAGGCACGTGGTGGGATTGTTGGGGTGTCCTGCACAGGGCCAGGAGTTGGACTCAATGATCCTGATGGATCCCTTCCAACTCAGCATATTCTGTGATTCCGTGATCCCTAGCACAGGTTGCAGCACACTTTGGGTATTTACTTGCCCAGGGGTGTGTGAGTTGGGTGCAACGTGTTGCTGCTTGTTCTGCTGCTCCAGGAGATGTTCATATGGTTTTCCTGCTCCATCACCATCACCTTGGTGTCCTCCCCCAGGCCAAGCAATCCCTGGCCACGCTGACCAAGGACGTCCCCAAGCGCCATTCCTTGGCCATGCCGGGCGAGACGGTGCTGAACGGGAACCAGGAGTGGGTGATGCAGGCTGACCTCCCGCTGACCGCCGCCATCCGGCAGAGCCAGCAGACCCTCTACCACTCACACCCCCAGCACTCAGCGGACCGGCAAGGTGGGCAGGTCCTTATTGCCAAACCCCCCCTTACGGGGAGGAAAAAATGGGTAAACCCCTCCCTAAATAGTTTTTTTTAGACGTGAGTTAGAGGCTGTGCCGGGTTCGCTGGCGTGATTTTAACTCCCCGTGTCCCTCCCTGCCTTCCAGCGGTCAGAGTGAGCCCCTGCCATTCCCGGCAGCCGTCCATCATCTCCGACGCCTCTGCGGCCGAGGGCGACCGGTCGTCCACGCCGAGCGACATCAACTCCCCCCGGCATCGAACGCACTCGCTCTGCAACGTAAGGCACCGTGGGCTGGGGGGCTTGCTGCCCCAGGAAGGGGCTCCGGGGATTCTGCGGGTCCTCTGCTTCCCAAAAACAACGTTGGGTTTGGGGTGTGGGGCAACCTGGAGCTTTGCTGACCCAGAAAGCTGCTTTCCTGACCCAGAAAGCTGCTTCCCTGGGGTTTTATCCAAGCCCCACCACAGTTCAGCTGCCCAGATGAGCTACTTTTTGCCATGGAAGTGGGAGGTCTCAGGCTATGTTGGGGCTGATCCAATGGATCCATCTCTTTCTACCACAGGGGGACAGTCCTGGACCGGTACAGAAGAACTTGCACAACCCAATCGTACAGGTAGGGCACAAATCCTCTCAAATCCTGCTCGTGAGAACCCCTCCTGTGCTAGAAAATACTTTGGAGGGGCTCAGAGGCACCACTTTGGGGTCTTTCAAAAAATGAATTGAAGTCATCTTGAATTGTGAGTCTTTGATGTCTCAGATTCCTATAATTTGCCCCAAAATCCATGTAATGCCTTAGGCATTTGCTGTGCTCAGGGCCCTTTGGGGTCTTGATTTTTGTAAGGCACAGGCAAAGCAGGTTATTCTTCTGGTTTTGACCCTAAACCCTTGGGATATTTTTGTCAAGCTGTGGACAGACCCTTGTTCTGATCTATTCCTGGAGCCAAAATCCTGAACCAGTTGAGTTAAGCCAGAATCCCAGAAATTGGGGTAGGGGGGAGCTGTTCCAATTCTGCTGCAAACTCCACCACCCAAATTTCAGGAATATTATTTTATTTCGGTCCAGCACCTTAACATTGCTCTGGACCTGGATGCAAATATTTTTTTGGGATCTGGATGCAGATACTTTTCAAGACCTGGACTCAAACATTATTTGTGTCTGGGACCGTGTGGTCCATCATCCCCGATGTGAGCGGGTGGGGAGCGGGTGAAGGAAGAGCTGGATACCCAAACCCGTGTCCCTCTCCTCCCACAGTCTCTAGAGGACCTGGAAGACCAAAAACGGAAAAAGAAGAAAGAGAAGATGGGCTTTGGCTCCATCTCCAGGGTGTTTGCCCGGGGGAAGCAGCGCAAGTCCCTCGACCCGGGGCTCTTCGACGGGACGGCCCCCGACTACTACATCGAGGAGGACGCGGACTGGTGACCCCCCCGTGCCAGGCGGGTGCCACTGTACATATCCCCCACCTGTGGACGTGTTACCTGTTGTCTTGGGAGCGATGCAGCTGTGTCGTAACTTCAGTTTTTCCCCCCCCCCTTTTTTTTTTTTTCCGTGTTTTCTCATTTTTTTTCCCATCCCGGTGACTCCTTTTGTTGTCGCTTCAGTTTGTCAGTTTTGTTTTGGGTTTGGTGGGGTTTTTTTTTTGTCTTTTTTTTTTTTTTGTTGTCGTCGTTGTTCTTTTCTCTTTCTTCTTTTGACAAAACTTGAAACTTGAAGGACTGCTGTGTCTCTGTAAATACCAGAAATATTGTGCACTTTGTGCTTGTGACGTCTCTTGTCCGAAACCCGCTGTTTTCCGGAGCCCAGCCCGCGGGATGTCCTCGCCTGGGGACCAAGGACCTGCCCAGCTGAGGGACCTTAGAGGGAAAACACACAAAACCAACAACAACAACAACAACAAAAGATCTCCTTCGCTGTGATGTCTTCCTGGCCGAGCACCCGGGCTGGTTGTAACGCCTGCCGGTCTGGAAATAAGTGTTTTAACGTTCCTTTTTAGTTGTTTTAATTTATTTGCACAAACCCAGAGGAGCTATTCTAACTAAATTATTGCAGAAGTTTTGGGATTTTTATATTTTTCCACGTCGGTTGGGATGGGGTGGGAGGAGGAAGGGGG
>NW_020884926.1:5007694-5025137 GCF_003945725.1 Corapipo altera
GTGGAAGCTGGTGGGAGCTTTGCCTGCTGTTTTTCCCTGCTTTTGAGGGGCTCACCCTTCGCTTCAAGTAAAATTTAGGGGGATCCAGCATGAGCTGGGAGCAAGGGAAAGGTGATATCCCAAAATATCCCTTATCCCAAGACGATTCCCAGACAGGGCCGGCCACCCCGCTCCAGTTTGGGATGTTACCGCCGCCATGGGGGGGGGGGGTGGGCAGGGGGAAATCGGTACGAATTCCTGCCGGGGAGGTTTTTCTGGCTCTGAGGTGATTTTGAAGCACAGGTGGAGCTTGTGCTTCCAAAAAAAATCCCTTGGAAACGCCCCGAAACCACCTCCCCCAGCGCGGCGGCCGCTTCCCCTCTCCACTAACACACGCGCCGCGCTCTCCGCTTAATGCCAAGATAAGTACCTTATGCTTTAATGCTTATGATATAATTTTAAGCTCTTAAAAAAAAAAAAATGTATTAAGATTTATTTAATGAACTGTAATAGCGTATTATTTTTCTTAATTCCGATACGCGCCGCGCCCTGGTTGAGATGAAAAAGGGTGTTTTGTCTTAAATCACCGCTGCCCTCGCGCCGTGTATTCCTTCCTGCTCGTGGGATGATGCAGAGGGGCCATGGAGGGGGTGTCAGAGGGACCAGCCCCCCCAGGCTCTCCTGGGGTGGCAGGGCAGGCTTTGCCCCGTGGCATCTTTTTTCTCTGCAGAGAAGCGTTTTTATACATTTTGTTCTTTTTTTGGGGGGGGTTTTTTTGTTCTGTTGGTTTTTTGTTCTGTTGGGTTTTTTGTTTGGTTGGTTTTTTTTTTGGTCCTCCTTGCGTTTTTATAATTTAAACCGCCAGAAGAGATGAGCAATCTCCTTGTTACCGAGTAGTTTCCTTTGCATTTCAGCTTTTTTGTAAATTAGGAAATAATTCTAAAAATTACTAAGAGGATGATTTATTTAAAAGAGAACTTCGCTAAATAGCATATGAATTATGGGTAACATTAGATTTAACTTTTCCCCCCATGGGCGGGGGAGAATCCTTGAAGGCATGGATGCAAATATAAAATTATAAAAGATCTAAATAAAGCTTATTTTAAAGTACAGATGAACTCCACGTGGTTTTGTTGCTTGGCAGATGGAGAGCCTGGGCTGGTGCTGGGGTTGGGGTGCAGGACACCCTGACTGCCACACGAATTTGGGGGGCTCCAGGGTGATGGGGGAATGCAGGAGAAGCTGGACCAGCTGCCAGGCAAGTGCTTGCACCTGGATGCAGTGATCCTGGCAGGAGGCTGGGACAGTCTGCACCCGTATAAAATGGGGATTTCAAGGGTTTGAGGTAAGTAAAGATTTGGGAATGTGGGTGAACAGCCAGGAGGTGTCCCCCTGATATACACAAGGACAAAGAAAAGGAGAAGGGATGGAGAAATAAGAAAATGTGCTCTAACTTTTATTAATGGATAAATTATTGATATTAATTTACAGATTGATAAATCATTATAATAATATATAACTATAGTTCTAATAGGAGCAACTATAAATAATAATTATTACTCCTATTATTATTTCAATTACATTGGTCACTTGTAGGGCTGTGCCAGCACTGCAGAGGGGCCTGACACCATTTTGGGGTCAATTGCTGTGTTTGCCAGAGGAAAGACAACTTGCAATGATTTTCTTGTTCTTTGAGCCTATAATGAGGGTACAGATGAAGAGATGTACCTTTTCTTTTTTTTTTTTTTCAACAGAAACAGCCTTCTGGGCTTGGGAGAAGCTGCAGAGGAGGTAAGAGCCACCATCGTCTGAAATGGAGAGAGCTGAAGCAAAGAAAAATATAGGAAAAACTCATGAGAAGCCAGCTGGCTCTCCAGCAGCTGGAATCCAGCATTAATGGGAATTAAATGTGGCATTAAAGGGTAACTGCTGAGCATGGCAGACATGAGCTGGGCACAGACAGGGGTGGGATTTGCTGCATTTGAAGGAATTCCCTGCAAATATTTGGTGTTTCCCTTCGTGGGTGGGATAGGGTGTGGGTGTGCATCCATCCCGTCCGTGGTTTTAAAAGCTCTGCCCTTTGGGAGCCAGGAATGTGGCAGAGCTGTGGTTGTCACACCAGTCCTGGGAAGGCTTCTGCTGTTCACCAGCTTTGTCCCAGTGCCGTGGGGACCATGCTGGACCCTGGGGAGGGGGACACGGGTGTCACCTCCTGCTCCAGAGCCATGGCAAGCAAAGGGACCTCATTCCCTGTATCTAGGAGTGCTGTCCTGGGCTGAGGGGGGGTCTCCTTGGTGGCTTTGTCCCTCCCAACCTGCATTTCCCTGGCAGTGGAGGCTGCAGGAGCCTGTCCCTGGCTGCTACATCCCCCCTCACTTCAGCCTCATCCCTGTTGCATCCCTGCTGCATCCCTGCTGCATCCCCCTCACTTTAGCCTCATCCCTGCTGCATCCCCCTCACATGTCAGCCTTACCTCTGCTGCATCCCCTGCTGCATCCCCCTCACTTTAACCTCATCCCTGCTGCATCCCCCTCACTTTTAGCCTCATCCCTGCTGCATCCCCCTCACTTTTAGCCTCATCCCTGCTGCATCCCCCTCACTTCAGCCTCATCCCTGCTGCATCCCTGCTGCATTCCTGCTGCATCCCCCTCACTTCAGCCTCGTCCCTGCTGCATCCCCGCTGTGCTGGGTGCTGCGCTGCTGCCACCGTGTGAGCAGTCCCCGAGTTTCTGCGCCCCGTGTCTGTTTGTTTAAGGTGGGACTCGCCGCGCTGGTGCACTTTGAACCGGGCGCGTTGTTGTGCAGACGCTCACAAGCGCCTTTTCCCCCGTGAGGACTTTAGACCGAGAAAGGTCTAAAATATCCCAGTGTTCTGCGAGGGCACGGGGTGTTGTGTTGGTGGGATGGCCGGGGTACTCCACAGAGGGGGCACCCTGGGACTCCAGCACCCCTTTGCTGGTGTGTAAACCAGCCGTGCTGGTCCTGACACGTGCTGGTCTCTGGTGATGTTACAACCTGAGCCGTGTTTACCTGCCGTGCCACAGCCGTGCACTGGTGGGTAATGTGTGGGTCAGGAGTGGGGTTGAGAGGTCAAACAGGGATGAGTCTGGGAGGTTTCCTGCCTTGGCACTGACTCACCCCATGGCTTTAGCAGGTGATCTCACCTCCCCGGGCTAGATTTTTGGTGATAAAGAGCTAAACTGGTATACACCAGATAGCTGAATAAATCATCAGGAGGTTGGTGGGGTTTGAGATGGGGCCAGTCACAGAGTGTGGGTGATGGTGGCATCTCCCCAAATGCTGGTGTCAAGGGCCATCACTGAGGCTGTTGGTTTATTGCTCAGGACTGCTGAAATTCAGGAATGTGCCTGTCACTAATTCACCCATTTTCAGTGTTTTCCCTGAAGGTGTCTTCTGCTGGTTCTGCTTCTTGTGTATGAAGCCAATGCTGGAAGTGCCTTTGAGTCCTTGCCTGCACAGCCCAGGGGATGCCCAAGAGCATCCCTTGATGCAGTTATCCTTTGAGATATCCTGCTCTGCCATTGTCCCTGCAGCTGTCCCCACAGCAGCCCCTGTCCTTGGCTTCCCACTGCCCTGACCTGACACCGCCACAAACTCCTGCAGCAGCACAGACCAAGTGGCTCTGCTCCATCCAGCCGGGACACCAGAGCTGTGATCAGGCCCCATATCCAGGTAGGAAGGTTTCCTTGGAGTTTTATCATTGCTGGTGAGTGATTTCCCAGCACTTCCCCATTCTTGGGCACAAGCCCTCGCTCACCATCTGCTCCTAATTCTGAAAAGCTACATTAAATATCTGCTCAGCTCTTTTTAATACCCACCTGCACGACACCACCGGAGCTCTTCTCTCCCAGCCCTGTTATCCTCTAACCCTGGATCTCCTATTCCCGAGTCCCTGACCAAGGCAGAGCTTCCCCGAAGGGATGCAGCAGCCCCCGGGTCGGCTCCAGGAGGAAGCAGCCGGTTACTGATTATTCTCTCTGTTAAACACGGCAGCTTTATTTACGCTGTTTTCCAGGTTGCAGACGTGCGTGTGCTTGAAATGCAGACGGTGACCTGGCGCGGTGGTTGGACTGGTTGTACTGGAACCGCCGAGCTCTGCGCCACGTCCCGGCAGCCGCGGGGGCCGCCGGCTCCGCTCCTGGCCGGGAGATGCCGGCGGGTCACACCCTCCCACCGGGAGCCTGCGGAAATGCCTCCCGAGTGGCTGGTTTTCCTCCTTTTTCCCACTTGCATGGCAGGTTCCCAGCCTGCAGCCCCGGCAGGGACTCTCTAAATTGGGGTGTAGAAACTCAGACATGATGAAGAGAGATACCAGTATGGACCAGTGTGTGTGTGGGCTGGGCTGGGAATTGGGATCTGAGGGAGCCCATCATGGAGTGGGCTGGGATGGACTCTTATCCTGGGGGCAAAGCTGGGGCTCTGCCATGTTCCATTATATATAACGTATTTATATATATATAGTATTTCTGGTGCTAATTAGCTGGTAATTCTCTCTCTAATCATAGAATCCCAGAATGGTTTCGGTTGGAAGGGACCTTAAATCTCATCCAGTTCCACTCCCTGCCATGGACAGGGACACCTTCCACTGTCCCAAGTTGCTCCGAGCCCCATCCAACCTGGCCTTGGACACTTCCAGGGATGGGGCAGCCACAGCTTCTCTGGGTAACCTGTGCCAGGGCCTCACCACCCTCTTCCTATTCCTTCCTATGTAATCTAGATCTAAATAGATATTCTAATCCTAATCTAGATAGACATCCTTCCTCAACACCCTCTTCCAATTTCTTCCTATCTAATCTAGATCTATCCCTTGTCCTATCACTCTGTGACCTTGTAATATAATAATATCATAAAATATATACGTGCAGTCTGGTGGCTCTGCTGACCTGACTCCCAGGGATGGGCTTTCCCTCTGTCAGGACAAGCCATCCGGCTGCAGGTATCCAGGAGCAGCGTGTCCCCCAGAGCAGTGCTTTTGGCTCACTGTTGGAAAGGTTTGGAGGAATCCTGGGGTATGGCCGGGCTTTCAGTGGTGACTTTATAATACATGCTGAGCACTTCTGAGCAGGAAAAAGCAAGGAAAACTGCCAGTGAGCCATTTCTGCCTCCAAGGCAGGGTAATGTGAGCCCCTGGCACCTCTGCACGTACCAGGGCATCAGATGCCCTTCTGAAAGGCCCTTTTGTTACCTGCTGGTGGGTCCAGTGGGGCTTCAGTTACCCCCTTGGCATTCCTGTGCTCTGTATCCTGCATATCTGGCTGGATAAACACCCTGGAGAGGTCCCAGCCTGCCCTGGACTGGGCAAGGAGTGTTTGCAAGGGGAGGAGTTGAGCTGCCATAGATAAATCCCCACACTGGGATGGCTGCTGGAGCTGGAAAGGCGAGACCAAGAGATGGATGTGAAGTGTGTGGAGGGAAGGGCAGGTGCCTTAGCAGCCATCCAAGGGGGCTGAGCAAGCCCCTCCCACCTTGATCCTGCTCCACTGCCACTGAAAAGCCCATTTCTGGCCAAAATTCAGCTTTGTGGAGTGGGAACCTGAGGAGCCAAGTTATGAATGTCCCCTCTGTGCTCACAGTCTCCAGGGCCTCTCTGCAGGGGGGTGACCTGGCTCAGAGCTCTCCCTGTGCTGGATCAGGGGCAGTCAGTGTGTGAAGTCCGTGTTCCCCCTGCTTTCTTATAGAGAAAATAATTCCCTGATATGTCTCCTGACTGACAGAGCTGCTTGGGATGACGGGTCCGTGTTTGACACAGGAAGGTGGGGCAGGAGAGGAGGAAATTTGCCTGAAGTGGGGTGAATTTGCCTGAGCCGGTGGCCAAGCGGGAAAATGCAAAACAATCCGTACGAGTTAAAAAAAAATAAATATGCAGCTACGCTTAATAACTATTTCTTTTTATAGAACAACTCTGGGAATTGCTCTTTGATTAGAGGAGGAAGGTATCGCTGCCGTGCGCCAGGGCAGGTGAGTCAGTGGAAAATACCGTCGGCTTCACGAGGGGCTGTGCTGGGAGGGAGGGATGCAGGGAAGCAGGGGGGGTTTCCCAAGAGTCCTGAACACCGGTGGCCCCGAGGCAGGGCTGTGCCACGCTGAGTCACGCCAGGAGATGTGACAAGTTTCTGTTGGGTTCGTGATGGCTTTTGCCTTTGCAAGGACTTGCAGGGCTTAAGGGACAGGAAAAACTGCAGAGTCATCTCTGACAGAATTTGAGTCCTTGGTGGTGTTTATTATGATGGCTGGGTGTGAGAAGGGCCTGGAAAAATGCATCACAGTTGTTGTTGGGATGGCATCCGGGGAGAGGTGACACTGGACACGGCATTAGTTGCAACAGGTTTTGCCAAAGCTCAGGTCTGGTCCCTGCAGTTCAGTCTGGAAACCATGGGACTGTCTGGCTATGAGGACAAGGCACATGGCCAGTAGCCATGGTGAGGGCCATGCCAGGAATGGCTCTTCCTGGCAAGCAGGTGGTTAACTGCGAGTGTTTGTAGAGGGCAGCAGACTGATAAAAAGCACTTTCCAGGCTCCCTAGGAGCACAGGCTTTGTGAGGATGTCAGCTTTGCCTTGGTGAATGGAGTGATGAGCCTGAGCAGTTGGGTTCCTCAAAACAGGACTTCTGCACACAGAATTGGGAACTGATAGAGGAAAGGCTCCACACAAGCTGGTTTCATAATGCAGATGCCTCACAAGCTGGGTTTTAAACTACAGATTGAAAACTAAAACTTCAGTTAGATGTTGGAAAGAAATCCTTCCCTGTGAGGGTGGTAAAGCCCTGACACAGGTTGCCCAGAGAAGCTGTGGCTGCCCCATCTCTGGAAGTGTCCAAGGCCGGGTTGGACAGGGTTTGGGGCAACCTGGGCTAGTGGGAGGTGTCCCTGTCCAAGGCAGGGGGTGACACTGGATGGGCTTTAAGGTTCCTTTCCAACCAAACCATTTTGGGGGTCTATTAAACTAGAGATGGGGGCTGTGATGTTTAGAGCAGGGGCTGCACGGTGCTGCGAGGAGGTGACCCGATCGGCATCCCCAGCTGGGACAGCCACCCGGTTTGGGGGGGATGTCTCCCCGATGGTTTGGAGGGGTCTCCCCGATGGTTTGGAGGGGTCTCCCCGATGGTTTGGAGGGGGGTGTCTCCCCGATGGTTTGGAAGGGTCTCCCCAATGGTTTGCGGGTCTCTGCGCTGGTTTGAGAGGGTCTCCTCGCTGCTGCCCCCTCCGCTGTCCCGGTTTCCCGGAACAGAGCCCGGGGAGCGGCGGGGCCGGTCCCGGGAAGCGCCGCCCCGGGAGGGCCGGGCCGGGAGGGCGGAGCGGCCCCGCACGGACCCTCCGCAGCCGCCGCCGCCGGGGAGGTACGTGGGGCTGGGGGGAGCCGGGAACCGACGGGACCCCCCTGGGCCGAGCAGGGCCGGGACCGCCGGGCTGGGACCCACGGGAGCGCTGGGAGCCGGGAACGGGGCGGGCTGGGCTCGGCCCCGCCGGGAACGGGGACCGGGAGAGGGACCGGGCGGGTGTCGGAGTCGCGGGCTGGGCTGGGGTAACCTCCGAAGTGCGGGGAACACCGGCAGAGAGGGGGAAACACGCCACAAAGCAGGAGCAAACCCCCCCCCCGAAAGCGGGGGAAATCAGCCCCGAAGCGGGGGCTGGGCACTGGAGGGGTCGGAGCGCCGGGGTTTGGGGAGCAGCGGTGCCTTGGGGTCACCCCTTGGGGACACGTGGGCTTGGGGCACCTTCCTCGGCCCTTGTGAGCATCGGGGTGGCCGCGCCGAGCGTGGGGGGAGGAGTGGCTGCCGTTTTGGGACGGATCAGCTGGCACTTCAGGGAAGGATCGGTTTGGGAAGGATCAGCAGCAGGGACGGTGCCAGGTGACCCCCACGCCAAACCCGCCGGTGCCCCGCAGCCGGGTCCCATGGGTGGCAGCTCAGCAGGAGTGTCACGGATCACGAGCCCACGGCTCGGGTACGTCCGTCCCCGGGAAGGTGCAGGGACCGTGGGTGAGCCAGGAAAGCAAACAAAGCCAAGGAGAAGGAGACCTGCGCAGGGCAGGTCGGGGCTGGGCGCCGGTCAGTGGGGGCTCTGCTCTTCCTGTCATGACATTCCTGCTGAAGAAAGAGCGGCCTGGAGGCTTTGAGGGTTCAGCAGACCCACAGGTGTCTCACAAGTGGTTGTCTGCTGACGCTGGTATTTGATTTTTGGAGGTGACGGGGTGGGGGCGAGCGTTGCTGTCTAGCTGGGTTTGTTGGGAAATGTGGATGTGGGAGCAGAAACCAGCAGTTCCAGGAGTGTGTCCCATGGGAGACGGGCTGCCCTCGCCTCTGCATAGAGGGTGAAGCTGCACCAAGAGGTGTGGTCCTGGCTTTCCAGCTTAGAGCTCTCTGGAGCAGACCTTGGCCACTGCCTGATGGGATGTGGCCACAACACATCCCTCTACAGCACATCCGAGCATCCTGCAGCCGTCCACAGCCCTGGGTATCTTGGCATGACAGCCAGAAAGGGAAACCTCCCAGGTGTCAGTGAGGAGCATGTGGGTGTGGGGCTGGTGAACCCAGCCCTGGACTGAGGTGACTCGGAAGTATGTGACATGCCTTTGATTTTAGCTGTGTAATTACACGGGTGGGAAAACCCTTAGGAAGGCAAGTGCCTGGGGAAGGAGGAATGTTTGGCCACGGGTGCCCCGAAGAGAGCTGAGTGTCGGTGTTCGGCGCCGTGGCGGTGCCATGAGGAGATGCCAGGGGGCCAGGGCTGGGCAGGGCTGTCTGCCTGCACTCCAGCAGGAGTCTGGGAGGAGGGATCCCTCCGGCAGCCCAGGTGTGTGTCTGTCTCCCAGTGCTGCTCCACACTTTTCCTGTTCCCTGTGTATTTAAGAGGCAGAAACTGGTGTCGAGGCTCCACGGAAGCAACTGAATATCCTTGTATGAGCAGTGCAGGTGGCATGTAGTGACACAATTCCCAGAAAACCTCCATCCCTATCAAAATACCTGTGCCCACGTTGCGGAACACTCCTGCTTTGTGCCTGGCTGCTCTGTGTCCCTTGGCTGCCCGGCCAGCTCCGTGTGCCCTGGCATCACCTCTCACTCCCTTCCTGCCTCGTGGGCTCCTTAGCCATCCACAGTAGGTTTTCTTTGTGGGTCACACTTGTTGGAGAACCTTTTGAAAAAGCATGGGGAGAGGTGATGCTGCGTTGGGGTAAAAGGTGTTGCTGAAAATCCAGTGTGAGGATGAGGAGGGCGGTGCTGGTGAGGCCGATGGCAGTGTGATGTGTCAGGTTAGTGGCTTTCAGCAAGGGGAGATAAGGCTCCAGGGGCTGCTGTGGTGTCACAGGAGCTGCTTAGAGCACTCCAGGAGGGCTATGAGGAAGTGGGAATGCTGGGTTTGGCTTCGGAGGGCATCAAAAGGGCAGGTGGATAATGTCTCTGAGTGCTGGAAGGCTCTGGAGGAGAGTGTGTTATCTGGGTGTTCTCTGGCATGGAGATGGGGAGAGGTCCTAGAACAAAAAACAGGGGGGAGGCTGTGGAGGAGTGGCTTTATCTCAGAGGAAACAGCAGATTAGGAGAATTTAAAAAAGAAATAAATCCAAGCTCAGAAGTGCACAGTGGCGCCCAAAGGAAAGCGGGAAGGAGAAAGAGTCAAAGTGCTGGGATTTTCCCAGGCAGGCGTGCTTTCCCAGGCCTAGGCACACAGGGAATTCAGCTCCCCGGAGAGAGGTGAGCACCTCAAACCTCCATCCCTGGTTTAGCAGAGCCGGGCCTGGAAGCCTTAGGCTGGCACTTGGTCCCGGTGTGAGCCTGGCTCGGGAAAAGCCAGGGGACACTGTTCACACCATGGCTGGGACACAGTGAGGGCTCGCTGACCTGCTGTGAGTGGTGCCAGCACGGCCTCGGTGCCCGCAGCAGCACATTGTCCCCAGGAATAAATGGCAACGTCCTGAAACACAAACGTAAAAGGACTCTCTGTCCCTGTCCATTACCGCTTTCCAGCAGGCGCCGCTCGGATGGATATAATGGAATTATGGGGAGAAAAGAGTCTGGGAGGCAGTTTCTTATATCTCAGTGGCAAAGGTCAAGGCAATGGCTGCTGCAGAGTCATGATTACAGCTCAGGAGTAGGGCTACTGTGGCTTGTGTGAGCCCTGCCACTTCAGAAACCCTTGGCAATTCCCGGAGTTCCGAAGGATGCAGCACAGGGAGGTGCATATGGCTTGGGAATGGTGTCGTGGACATGGGGTGTTTTGTGTGCCCTGTCACTGTGGAGGCCACGGCCAGCCGGGTGGATTGCAGCATCCTGAGCCCGGGAATGGGCTTTCCCGTGACGCCCTTGTTTTGCAGGAAGTGGCAGAGTCAGGGCCCCCCTCCCGGCTCCCTCTGGAGTGGGAGAGGGGGAGAGCCTTGGGCAGGGTTTGAGGAAAGCACCCGCTGCTCTCCCAGCGCTGACCGCGAGGTGCAGCCGAGGAGGGGTTGTTAAAAATGAAACGTAAGGAAAAAAGAGGGTTAAATAGCTCTTAAATGTCTGCAGGGAATGTCGGGAGTGATGGATGTGGATGCATTCTTTTGTGCTCTAAGCAGGAAGTGTAAGCAAAATGTGGAGAAGCCCTGATGGTCTGCACGGGGCTGCCCCTCTAGGTTTCTATTCCCTGATGGGATGCCCTAAAATGGGCTGGAATTTATCCAAAAGATCAGAAATTGGCTAAATCAGCAATGATGCTGCTTTTCCTGGCTCTACTGGATTTCTCTGGGTATTCCTCACATTCCTTGGGCTGCATCGGGCAAGAAACATCCCTTTTCCTGGGACAGGTGTAACAGGGGCATCAAGAAGGGCCAAACAAAAAAAGAGAAACTGTGGCAGGGGCTTGGAACAAGATGCTCTTTAAGGTTCCTTCCAACCCAAACTGTTCTGGGATCCTGTGAAAATATCATCCATGTCCTGAGTGTCGTTTTTCCAACCCCACATGGACTTTTGTGCTCCTGGTGGGTTGGGCCCTTGTGTAATGAGGGCCACTGCAGGAACGAGCTCCTGAGGATGTGTCAAGGTCAGCAATTAGCAGGGAAGGGGGTTAATGAGCAGGTTGTCTGGGTGGAAGCATGAGGAAGAAGGTAGAGCCTTGTAATCTAACAGAGAGGAGACTCTGGGATCCTTGGATAGTTAGAGAATGGGTTTATTTATTTTTTTTTTAATTTCCAAACAATTAGTTTTGGTTTTTATGAGCAGTGCTGGGGTTGCACCCTGGTTTTGACAGGCAGCTCTGAGGGGATGTGTTGCTCCATGGAGGTGTGTTGGGAGCCATGTGTTGCTCCGATGACTCCTCGTGAGCGAAGGAAGCCCTGGAGCTCATCCCATGTCACTCTGTCGGGGTTTGACCTGTTCTCTGAACTGCAGACTCATCTCTTGTGATCCCGTGACAAAGGGGTTGCTGCTGGAGCGTGAGCAGGAAGGTGATGTCATGGGAGGGGAAAAATCCAAAGGTTGTGGAGGGCAGAGGAGTGTGGGTGCTGCCGTGGGCAGCGGAGGGTGTCGGGCTTCCTTGTCAGTCAGCCAGTGGGGCTGGCATTTCTCTGGGAGCACTGGGATATGGGGCATGATCTAGGGCTGACCCCGTTGGGTGGGTCTGTCTCCCATGGAAGGGAAGGTGCTCCCTGCTGCCGCTCCACCTGGGTGCCTGTGCCAAAGCCTTCCGGGCACATCCAGGCGTGGTGGCATGTGGTGCTGAGAACAGGCTTATCCCGAGCCCTCCCATGCCCAATTAACACTTGGAAACGTCCCAAGAAAAGTCAGGAAGCATCCCTGGGCTCTGGCAGCCTGCAGGATTTGGGGAGAGGTGCGGGAAGCCCAGAGGAGCTGTGGATGCCCCGCTGGCTTTGAAAGTACCCCGGTGGAGTTTAATGATTTGGAGATCCTGGTGTAAATCATTGCCAGGGCAGGGCACAGGAGTGTGGGGGACGAGATGGAGGGGGTCTGGCTGCAGGGAGGATCCCATGCTGTGGGCAGAGGGAAGGGGAAGGGGGCTGGAGCATTCAGGTACTGCTTGCCCACCTGCTGGGGACAAACTTTTTAGCAGGGCCTGTTGTGAAAGGACAAGGGGAGATGGTTTTAAAGTAAAAGAGGGTTGATTTAGATTGGATATTACGAAGAAATTCTTCCCTGTGAGGGTGGGGAGGCCCTGGCACAGGTTGACCAGAGAAGCTGTGGCTGCCCCATCCCTGGAAGTGTCCAAGGCCAGGCTGGATGGGGCTTGGAGCAACCTGGGCTAGTGGAAGGTGTCCCTGGCCATGGCAGGGGGTGGAACTGGATGAGCTTTAAAGTTCCTTCCCACCCAAAACATTCTGTGACTGAGGGATGAGCATCCAGACAGCTCTGGGGATGCTGGACCCGAGATAGAGGCAGCAGTAGCTCCCTTCTCCAGCTGTGATGTCAGGGCAGCAGGATAGCTGTTGGATCAGAGATAGAAGCAGCTCTGGAAAGCCAGGAGAGCAGCTAATTCAATGGAGATACAGACTGGAATAGCAAGTCTTCTGTTTTAATCTGATTGCTGGGCTGCAGGGTAGCACTGTGAGGCATCTGTGGAAAACTTCCAGGCACAGAGGTGACGTAGGAGCTGAAATCCTGCCACTTCCAGGACTGAGGTGCCTGAGGGAAGCCGCAGAGATTGTGAACAGGCACAGAGGTTTAGACACCATGGGTCAATGCGAGCAGCCCTGTGTGTGTTCTCTGCCCACCGTGGGTGCAGCACAATTTTCCTGCCCCAAGGCCATCACAGCAGTTCTCAAGTGAACTCCTGGCTGGCCAATGTGTTTGTGATGAGGATGGGTGTGTTCATGATGAGGATGGGAGCTCGTTTGGATCAACAGGTAAGGAGAAAACCCCACAGGGCACAAATGGAGAATGAAACCTTTGTGTGGGAGGGCAGAAGCCAGTGCTGGGACCACCAGTCACAGTGTAAGGGCTTGGGTGGGAGGATGGCTCTTGGAATGCTGGTGAGGACATTTCAGATGCAGAGTTTTCCACATCTTCAGCAGCTGTTCACTAGGGTGGAATTAAAGCTGGGATCAGGGGATGCTCTCCCTGAGGAGCACACAGGGCAGCAGCCTGGGGCTGGGCACAGTGCTGAGCTGTGCCATGGGGAACAACGGGCTTGCCCCATCCTGCCTCCCAGCAACTCCCTTTGGGCAGAGCTCAGCAGCTCGTGTGTGTCCCATAACCCAGGACAAACCACAGGAGCCAAGACTCTGCCCTGCCTGGACCCACACGGGTCTGGGGATGTGTCCAAAGGGGCTGGGACACCCCTCTGGGAGTATCCCCAGCCATGCTGGGCACAAGCAGTGAGCAGGGAAGTTTCTCTCCAGATTCCTCCTCTCTGGGCTTGTGTGTGTGTCTTTTCCTGCTGGAGCTGCTCTGTTTTCTGGGAGTGCTGCTCCATTCTGGCCCTTGACCCTGCAAACTGGGCGTGCACTCAAGCTAAACAAGCAAACATGCAGCTTTTGAGCCAGAAGCTTGAGCTGGAGGGTGTGTGTTGAGTGTGGATACAGCACCTACACCAGCACAGCCCAGGGCGACCTCGAGCCCAAACCAGCGTCCAGAAGCCAGGGAGGGAAGGAGGGATCCCTGGCATGGTCTTGGCACATCCATAAAGCTGCGAGGCTTTATGTGGATGTTCTGCTGTGAGGATCCAAGTTGTCACCCGTGGGTCACAGCACCCGAGGTCAGGGAAGTGAGCGGGCAGGAGATGTGGCTCCATGGGTTTATATTTAGAAAACGAGCACGTCTGGTCCTGGCAACTCAGAAAACATCCAGTGGAGGCAGTGGAGGGGGAGTTCCCACCCGTGGCTGGCTGGTTGGGAATGCCAGTGCTTGGACATTCCCATGGGATGCAGCCAGGGCACTCACCACCCGTGTGTGTGTGTTGCTGCAGGGAGGGTGAGCACCAGCCTGAAGTGAGCTCAGGGCCCTACAAGGGTTCACCATCCCGGCAGCAGTTGCTGGCAGCAGCTGGGGGAAGCCACAGGGTCGGGTTGGCTGGGAAAGAGGCAGTTCTGGTTTCTGTTCTCCAGGCAGGAAGGCATCACAGGGCAGGCAGCCAGCGCCGTGAGCAGCCCTGCTCCGTCCCAGTTGTAGGGAAAGGGAGAAGCTGTTCAGCTGGAGGTGCATTTCTGAGCATTTCCAGGTTGGTTTGCACTGACAAGGGCTGTTGAAGTTGATTTGGGTGGCCTTTTTTGGTGCTGTGAAGACGTCAGTTATCACACTCCTAAGGACGGGCAATCTAAGCCCTTAGCAAGCATCAGTAATTTGATTGTTTCCAAAGGTTGGTGATTATCACAGCTGAGGAAGTAGCAAAGGGCGGGGATGGGAATGGCCAGCAAGGATCCAGCTGCCTTGTTATATCCCAACCTGCTCTCCACAGGCACGGCAGGGTGAGATTTCCAGTGTTACATAAATGAAACAATATCATCGTGGCTACTATGGCTGCACAGACTTTACATTTTGCCATGGACTAAGCATCACATTCCTTCTCTTCCCAGAGCTCACATCCTGCCCGGGGAGGGCATGTTAGCAGGGCTGCAGCCCCCCTGCCCCGAGCCATGCTGTGAGGAGGGGACAGCCCGGCCATCCAGCAGCGGGAATGATGGCCCAGTCCCGGGCCAACGGCTCACACTACGCCCTGACAGCCATCGGGCTGGGGATGCTCGTCCTCGGCATCATCATGGCTGTCTGGAACCTCGTCCCGGGCTTCGGGCCCCCCGAAAAACCCGCCACCCCCGCTGGGAACAGCAGCAAACCCGACCGTGGCTCCGGGGGCATCCTGAAGAGCAAGACCTTCTCGGTGGCCTACGTGTTGGTGGGAGCAGGGCTGCTCCTGCTCCTGCTCTCCCTCTGCCTCAGCGTCCGGGACAAGAAGAGGCAGAGCGAGGAAATCGCCATCGCCCACGTGCAGCGCCACGTGTCTGTGGAGCCCTCGCAGCAGGAGGACAGGTGAGGTGTTCTGGGGAGAAAGGGAGCGGGAGCAGGGGTAGGAATGACACCAGGGGCTGTTGTTGCAGCTCAGTGAGGTCTGGATCAAGGAGAGGAAGGCTGGTGGCAGCGTGTGCTGAAATAAGCGAGCACGTGCTGTGGTTTGGGGTTCTGATGTGTCCTGGAGCTGGGAAAGGAATGACTCCAGCTGTATTTATGGAGCTGTGTAGGTGGAAGGGAGCCTTGTTGGTGTATAAAATGGGGTCTAGACAGAGCTGTGGCCAAGCCAGTGTTGCTGAGATGTGCCACTTGTGGCTGGGTTGGCACATGGGAGTGTGCTGAGAGGGAACACGGGGGTGGGTGATGGGTGACACAGAGAGCAGGCTCCTGCCACACGCTGGGAGAGGAGCCAGAGGTGCAGCAGGGGGGCTGTCTCACTGGGTGCAGCTGACGTGCCCAGCAGCCTTGGAGGCTGGCCATGGAGTTTAGACCTGGTGAAAGTCTGCAGGGCTCTGCTGTTTGCTCAGGGATCTGCATGGAGCAGAGCAAAGGCTGCTGCTGCTGTAGGGACAGGCTGGACAAACACTGGTGCAGTTCCCTGTGCAGAGGGAGGCAGGGAGGTGTTGGGACAATGTGGGATACAAGGGGGCAGGAGAGGATGATGGCTCTGCTGGCTGTTGTCAGGGTCTGCAGATCCACCCAGAAAACCAGTTTTCCCTATTAGATTGAAAAGATAACTTCATAATGCCAAAGAAATGGCAAATGATGATGTGCAAACCTGTGCATAGACAGTGACATAGTGCAGGGCTAAATCTCTTTGCAGAATCTCTTTATCTCAAGGTACCCAACCCAAAAGACATCAGAACAACAAAGGAAGATAGGTGATGTCCCTTTCAAATGTATTTTGACTGGTTTTTGAGAGAGGAGGAGAGAAATTGGTGTTTTTCTGAGGGAATAATTCACTGCTGGGCAATAGAAAAGAGATTTGTGGGCAGAGAAAGATGAGCATATGACATAAGGAAACAAAATGTGTCTGAACATAAGTGGGGTCATGAATTGTTCTGTCAAGCAAAAAGGGGCTGGTATATAATGCAGAAGGGCAAATAACTAGTTAAGCCTTTGAGGGTGGGGTGGTTTTATTCTTTCCTCTCCATGCCCTACCCACAGCAAAGCTGAAATGATGTTGTGCCCACAGCCTTAACTCTCTCCCCTCCAGTCAAGAAGAGGATGAAGATGTGTCCTCCCAGTACTACGTCCCCAGCTACGAGGAGGTGATGAACACGGGCTACTCAGAGCCCAGAGACTCGGACAGGAGCAACAGGCTGAGTGTCTCTCTGCCCTCCTACGAGTCTCTGACGGGGCTGGATGAGAGCAGCCAGGCTCCAGGAGCTGCAGGCACGGAGCCAGGCACGGAGAGACAGCCCAGCCGGCACAGCTCCCGCCTCAGCAAGCGCCTGAAGCCACTGAAGGTCCGGAGGATCAAGTCAGAGAAGCTGCACCTGAAGGACATCAGGCTAAACCTGGACCAGGGGAACAGCACTGTCCCTATCACGATAGAGCCCCTCACCCCTCCGCCCAAGTACGAGGAGATCCAGGACAAAGCGCCGGTGAGCCAGCAAATGCCTTAAAAGAAAAAAAAAAAAGGAGGGATCTGTGATGCTGCTGGGTTGAGGGTTTTTATAAACCCACCAGGCCAAGAGGGGCTTGGTCTGTGGGTGCAGAAGCAGCCAGGGCTCCCTGGAAGCTGCCATGTGGAGGATGTGATGGGTGTGGTAGCACTGCAGCACAAGGATGGGACACTTTTTCCCTGGGACTGGGTTTTACAAAAGACTGTGGGGAAAGAAGCCTGAATGCCACAGGTTCTGCTGCTCTGAAGTAAATGAAGGCTGGATGTACCAAAAGTGTCACTTACTGTGTTTGATACAAGACCACCCAATGCATCCTCTCACCTCCTCTGCCTCTCACCTCCAGCAAGACTTTTCCAAGCCACCAAACTGACACTGAAGAAGGATTTTTCCGAGTGGAAAAGCGAAATGTTCCCTTTTTTGGGGTGTCTTTTCTTTCTGAGGAAGGGAAAGCGCGTTGCCAGAGCAGCACCACGGCTTTCCCCCCCTCCCAGCTGGGTTGGGCTGGTGGCCCAGCGCCAGCCCTGACTCCTGCCAAGGTCTCTGCTGGCTGGTGGGAAGCAGCTGAAAGGGGCCCCGTGCTCCTTGGGTAGAGGATGGATTTCCTGCCTCAGTTGCTTTCCCTGTTGTGTTTTGTGCTCCGTTCGAGGCGAGTGGGTAACTCGGGGGGGTTGGGAGCTGCACCAGTGCCAGGGGTGCAGGGTGAAAACACTGCTGAGCATCCTGTGCGGGCAGACTGGGGCTGAATAAATGTTTTGTACGTTGTGTTTGTGTGTGTGTGTGTGTGCACTCGTGGGTGGTTGGTCCTTCCCAAGGTTTATAATCCGCCGGCTGTTGTAAGGCAGATGCTCCATGGGCATCCCAGCTCCATGGGCATCCCAGCTCCATGAGCAT
>NW_020884926.1:5025147-5046899 GCF_003945725.1 Corapipo altera
AGCATCCCAGTTCCATGGGCATCCCAGCTCCATGGGCATCCCAGCTCTACGCTGGCAAAGCCACTGGCCACAAAGTCATCAACACATCCATCCACAGCCTCCCTTGGATGGTCTGAGAGGGATGTGGAGGTGGCTTTGTTGGTGTGATGCTGATATTGATGTTATCACAGAACAGTAGAGCCATTTAGGTTGGAAAAGGTCTCCCAAGAACATCAACTGTTAACCCAGCGCTGCCAAGTCCACCACTAAACCATGTCCATGTTATGGACTGGTCAGCAGAGGTTGACTTGATGCTGTGGTTGATATGAGAGGAGTCCAAGTGACCAAAATGAAGCCAAAGATATGCTGATCCAAATCCATCCAACGGATTTCCCTTGTTGATGGTTATTTCCTATTGCCTCTCTCAGTTTCTGTTGTTGCATCACAGGAGTTTCACTTTGCTGTGCCCTTCTCAGATGGGCAAAATAACCTCATTAACTAAGGGACTCTCTTACTGAAGAGAAGGAAACAAAGCAGAATATATCCCAGATAGAGGGATGTGGGGTGGGGGGTTCTGTGTGGGTCTTGTTGAGGGGATGTAAAGGTGGTGCAGCTCCTTGGAGGTTTTGTTCCAGGCATGTGTGCCCCTGAGAGCCCACTGGGAATGAAGTCCTCTCTCCTCAGTGAAGAAATACAGCCCTAACAGTTGTCCTAGAAAATCTGGGTGAATAAAGTGAAGTTTCTTGCCTGAGCAGTTGGAAGGTGAAGTTTTATTGAGCTTCTTTGCCAGAAAATCCCATTTGATGAAATAGACTGGCAAAAACATCATCTTTCCCAGTGTCCCACGTAGGAAAAGAGCTGAAAGACTGCCATGAAGTGCAGTGACCGCAGTGACATGAGCTGTGACTCATGCAGTAGTTATACCAAAAATGCCCAAATGGCTAATGAGCATCTCTGGCTACTTTCATGCTTGTCCTTTGATGGTATTTGGGAAGCAAAGGGAGATGTGGGATGCTGAGAAGTGCAGGAGCCATGACCATCATTATCCTGGGATGGCTTATGCCTGTGGCACTGTGAGGGAATGGTTGTTCCTGAAGGTGAGGGTGATGGAGAAGAGGGTGGAGAGAGCACAGCTGTCTCTTCCACACACACCTAACAGCAACCCCAACATCTTACCCCAACCTCAGGCTGGTTGTCCAAGGTGGACCACACTAGTAGGTGAGAAATCAGGATGTGTTTAACATTGCACTTGGGTCTCAGCATCTCCAGAAGGCAACTCACATTCCAGGACAACTTGTGAGTTCAGCCTGGAGAAGAGAAGGCTCCAGGGAGACCTTAGAGCACCTTGCAGTACCTAATGGGGGCTCCAAGAGAGCTGCAGAGGGACTTTGGACAAGGGCCTGGAGTGACAGGACGAAAGGGAATGGCTTCAAACTGACAGAGGTTTGCAGAGCTCTTCTTTGCAAAATCTTCTGCTTCTTCCTCAAAATTAATGAGATGATTAATTAATTAAATTAAATTTTTTTTAATTAATATGGTCGAATCTTGCAGGACTGGAGAGGCCAGACTGGGGGGTGTTAGTGGCAAAGGTGGGGGGGTTTCCCTTTGTCTGCTGAAAAAGAGTTCCTGACAGCCTGGGACCAGGGAATATGGATGGAGAAGCACTGATGGGTGACAGCATCCCCATCACCTGACAGCAACATTTATCCCCTTGCCTGTGGTTACAAAACGTGTGTGTGTGTGTGTGTGTGCATGATATTAAATAAAAAAAAATGAGTCAAATGGGGACTCAAAGGTTCTTTGGCAGCCCTGGCAGGTGGCAGTGAGGTTTGTGATGCACATTCCCACGTGTGTCACCAGCTGGCACCGAGAGCTGCGGCCACGCCGGCGCGGAGAGCTCTGTTGTGCTGCCAGCCCAGTTGCTTGGAAAAAGGAGAAGGAGAAAAAAAACCTAAACAAAACAAAGAGGACAAACTCACCCAGACAGGCAGCAGCGGGCCCCAGCGTGGCTGAGGTTTCCAAGGCTACTGCCAGGCTGCAGCAGCACTGCTGGCTGGGACAGAGCCGCTTTTGGGGTCATTTCGTACAGTTTTTAGTGTTTGAGTTGTTAGGGCCACTCGTGGCTCAGGTTGTGTGTTGGGTGGGGGGTTGCTGAGTGAGGAGTTGGGATTTTTTGGGGAAGCCTTGCAGGTTTGGGGGCCGGGCAATGAGAGCCTTTCTAAAGAGCTCGGAGGGGTGTTTCCAGCTGAAACCCCACACCACGACCATCGGGAGCCACAGAGGGGCCGACATCGTCCTGCAGGTAGGGGCGGGGCAGCTGATCATCCTAAAACAGAGGGTGTTTTGGATGCAGGGAGGAGGACGTGCTGGAGTCCTCCATGCAAAGTGTGGTGGGATTTAGGACCAGAAAGGGGGCTTGGCAAAGCAGGGACAAACCTGGAGCCACCTCCAGCAGCGTTCCCTGCCCGCCCATTGCCCCCTCCCAGTCCGCAGGTGTCGCAGATCGTCACGCAGCCCTGGAATTCTCCGCCTCGGACAACAGCTTCATCCTTCAGGACTTCAATTCCCCCCACGGCACCTTTGTCAACAGCTGCCAGGTCCAGAATGCGGCCGTGGGGGTGAGGCCGGGGGACATCCTGCGCTTCGGCACCGCGGGAGTGCCCTTCGAGCTGGTGCTGGAGGGGGCTGCCCAGGTGAGGCTGTAGGGGGCTGCCCAGGTGAGGCTGGGTGGGGCTGCCCTGGGAAGGGTGCCCAGGGAGGGATGGGGTGCTTGCTGATCCTAGGGAAGGGTGCCCAGGGAAGTGTGGGTGGGTTCTACTGCCTGAGGAAAGGTGCCCAGGAAAGGATGGGGTTCTCCTGCCCTGGGAAGGATGGGGTGCTTGCTGAACCCAGGGAAGAGTGCCCAGGGAAGGGTGGGTGAGTTGTTCTGCCCAGGGAAAGGTGCCCAGGGAAGAATGGGTGGATCTGCCCAGGGAAGGGTATCTTGAGGAAGGATGGTGTGCTCATCCCAGGGAAAAGTACCCAGGGAAAGGCGTGTGGGTTTTACTGCCCAAGGAAAGGTGCCCAGAGAAGAGTGGATGCTGTTGCCCCTGGAAGGATGCCCAGGGAAGGGTGGATGGGGATGTCCAGGGAAAGCTGCCAAGGAAAGGTGGGTGGGTGCTGCTGCCCAGGGAAGGCTCCGGGAGCAGGAACAGGCTCCCAGGTCTGGGCAATTCTGAGGAAAGGCGAGAGGGGGAAATGAAAAGCTGGAGCTCCCTCTGCTGAAGAAACTCTGGCGGTTCGGTAGGGAACTGAAAATGACGGGACAACGGTGCGTGAGAGAAGGTAGATCTGGAAAATGTGCTTTTCCTCTATTTGCGTTTTATGTTTCTTCCCAAGCCACTTACTGGGAGGGAAGTTGGGTTTTACATCAAACCTACAGCAACTGATAAGTTCCAGTATCATTTTTATTATTGTGGCTCTTGAAGAATCCAAGATGCTGGTGAGGTAATGCCAGACCCTGCTGGAGCAGTGAGCAGCTGAATTCCCAAAGGCAGGGTGCACACGGAGAAGCAGATTTGCACAGCAATGCAGGGGATGCCTGTGGGGTGCCTATTCCTTACTCTGGGCTCTCTGATCCTCCTTTGGAGGAGCAGCTTTGAAGCCTGACCCTGCTGACTGCAGGGAAGGAACCACCTCAGAGTTGCACCCTGTGAGGTGTCTCACAGAGGGAGGGATCACTCCTCTCGAGTCTTAGAGGAACATGTTGTACAGAGGAGCAGCACCCAGCTGGGAATTGCATCCTGCTGTGCCTCGAAGTGCAGGATAAGGGCCAAGACAGGGACAGTGGAAGGCTTTGGTGGAATCCCGCTGTGAGCAAGAGCCATGGGGAGCAGCATGAGCAAAAGCAACAGGGCCTGGACGTGCTCCAGGAGAAGGGAAGGTGCTGGAGTGGCAGGCAGCATTCCCTGGGGGTTTGGGCTCTATTAACACCCAGATGTTGGAGGGCCCACATCCAGGCCAGGTCTGATGCTGCGCTGGCAGATGTTTAGTGCAGACCTTGACAGTGGCTTGTCCTCATTGTACTGGAAAGCTCAGGAGAACAGCAGTGTCCTAAATCTGGATCTGACATGCCCAGCATAAGGTCTGATAAATGTGATGGGAAGGCAGGAGCACAATGAGAGGCTTTGGTTCATTGGGGTGAATGGCAGAAACGATGAGGTAGGACCATGTGTGAGCCAGGAGAGCTGTGAGAGGAGCATCTCTAGATCGTGCAAATGATGTGCAGAATTAGGGCAGAGATGGAGAGGGAAAAGCTCAAAAAGCAGCAAACCTCAGTGATTTCCTTCTGCTTCAGCAAAGAGCCTGAATGCCCTGATTAAAATCTGATCCTTGGGCAATGGAAATGCTTCCACTGAGATCTGTGCCTGGGTTTTGTATGGCATGGGGCACATGAATCCAGGGCTAAAATCCTTGCTGATTACACGGTCTTTTCCCATCGTAGGTGTCCTGTCCCCCCTTGAAACGTCGCACAGGGTGGGCGGGGCAGCTCCAGGTGGTTGCAGAGCCCAAACCCTCAGCTCTGGAGTCTCCTCCCCGCCTGCCCTCACTGCAGTGGCAGCATCCCCCTGGCTCTCCAGGCAGTGGCACTCCTGGAGCCCCTGTCCACCAGCCCCATCCACCTCTGCCGAGGAGACCCCTGAGTGCCTGGGACAGGAGTGTGGCCAGCACTGCCTCTCTGGACACCTTCAGCAGGAGCTCTGTGGTGAGGCCAGGTAATCCATGATCCCAAACCCGAACATTTGTGTCCTGGTGTCCTCACAGAGCGACTTGGTGAGCTGAGTGGAGTTGACTGGACTGGGGAAGTGATGAGTGTTGAGCAACCAGCTGTGAGTCCCTGTCCAGTGGAGCTAATCAGAGACTGTGTGTGGTCCTGGGTGGCATTTGGGTCAGGGAAGAAATGAGCTGTGACACCCCAAAGGGAGTGCTGTTGCCTTTGCAGAGGGATGTTTCCTCTTCCTTTTTCCTGGTATGTGACCCAGAAGGGCGATGGCTGATTTTATCTGCACCAGTGACTCATGTACCTATTCCTGACTCCTCTTTGAAGTGGTGTTTTTTTCCTCCTTTGAAGTGGCTGCCTCAAGTGCAGGAACTTTAAAGTATATCCGTAGCTGATATGCCTCTGGAAATAAAGTATATGATAAGCAACAAAGCAAAGGTGAGGGTTTGGGGGAATAGAATAGCTGGAGAACATGACTTTTGCCATTAATGCTGTGGCCTGATGCACCATGCTGTGGTTTTCCTGTGTGGGGTTGGGTTTTTTGAAGTCATAAGCAACACAAAGTCAATAGTAGGTTTTAAATGTGCAAAGCCAGGGGCAGCACCTTGCACTCCCAGCAGTGGCTGAACTGGAAACCACAGTGAGGGCAAAGGGAGGGACACATATGCCCCAGGTTGGCACATACCCCTCTGCTTTTGGGGGAACAGAGCCAAAAGGATCCCCATGACAAAAATACACAGCTTTCTGTGGGGCTGAGCAGTGCTGGAAAATTAGAGGAGCTTTTCTCTGCTGTGCCTCTCCTGCTCTGAGGCTTTTCTGGTTCCCATAGGTGAATTATTCCTCTCTGTTGTGCAGACTGTGCTGTAAGTGTCATTTTAGTGCCAAATAGGTGGTTTCCCTGCTGGTTGTGAACTAAGCTCATGCCCTGAACAGTGGCCACTGCCTTGGAGTAGTTTTGGGACAAAGAATGCTGCAGGGAGTGTTTCTGCTGCCTGCAACCACCTCTCATGCTGATATTTACTGCTGTTGTTTTTGCTTTCTTCCAGTCTCAACCAGCTTCTCAGGTGATTGTGCAAGCAGTGTGGGGGGAGCCCCTTCCCTGGGGACTCACAACACGGATCTCCTCCAGCAGGAGAAGGTGATGCTGGGGAGAGAGTGAGGAATGCCATCCCTGTCCTGGTCCTTGGCAGAGCAGGAGAACCCTGCCAAAAGGCTGTGTGTCCCACCAGGAGTCCCAGCAGGGTGTGGGGACTGCCTCCCCAGGGGTCTGCTCCAGAGGATGGGGACAGTGGGTGGCTGGAGGGTGTGGGAAGCCAGGTGAGCGTGGCACTGATGGCCACGAGCGGGTACCCCTGGGCAGGAGTAGCTGCAGACTGGCCAATGGCACCTGCAATCTGCCCTCAGGGTGAGAAGCTGCTGCAGCTGGAGAAGGAAATGGGTCACCTCTCTGGTTTGGAAACAAAGCGCAAAGACGTGGTGATAAGAGATCTGCAGGAGGAGGTCGCGGCCATGGCAAAGAAACTGGCCCAGGCGGCGGCGAGGAACGAGGTTGAACTGACCCAGAAACTGCTGGCCTTCAATCAAGAGCTGGGAGGCAAAACAGAGGAGATCAAAGCCCTGAGGGAACAGGTACCAGACACTTCCATAGGCACCAAGCAGGGAAAACACCTCTCTGATACAAGTTTGTAATGTAACAAAGGCTTGGGGAAAAGCAGGTCTGAAACCAAGGGAAATGAGGGAGGTGGGTTTTTTTCCTTCTCTCCCTCCTTTTTTTCTTTCTTCCTTTTTTCCTTCCTTCCTCCTCCATGCCTCTGGCATTAGGATTTCATCAGGAACAGCCAAAGCACATTTAAGGTGATCCTATTTGAAGCAATGACTCCTGAGAGTTAGTCAAAGATGCTAAAGAGCAATCCCATCAAACCAGGACCTGGATGTGCCAGATTTCCCTCTCTGAAGGGGCTGTGGCAGAGTCAGTGAGTGACTGGGTGAGGAACACAGTGAATCTGTGTTTTGCAGATCAGTGACCTGCAGAAAGGCTCGAGCCAGGTTTTCAGCCATTCCCTCTATGAAAGAGACCTGGAGATCGGGAGGCTCCGGAGAGAAAGCGAGAAGTTGAAGAAGGACCAGGCTTTGAGTGCAGGTACCGTGTCCCTGGAGCTCTGGGTCAGGGCATGAAGCAGTTTAGGACTGGCTCTGGATAAAAGCAAGCATTGGCCAAGCTGTCCAGGCAACAGCTGATTTGTAGTGGCTTGTAGAAATCAGAGAATCCCGGAATAGTTTGGGTTGGAAGGGACCTTAAAGAACATCTTGCTCCAGCACCCTGGCATAGAGAGGGACAACTTCCATGAGCCCAGGTTGCTCCAAGCACCATCCAACCTGGCCTTGGACACTTCCAGGGTTGGAGCAGCTACAGCTTTTCCGGGCAACCTGTGCCAGGGCCTCCCCACCCTCACAGGGAAGAATTCCTTCCCAGTATTTCATCTAAATGTTGCACTTGTGTAACCTCTCACCAGAGCTGTTTTTCCCAGGTCTGGTGAGCAGCCTGCAAAGGGAGGTCCTGCAAAAGGAGCAGAAAATTCAGCAACTCCAGCAAGAGATTGAAAAACTGAAGAAGGAAAATCGAGAGAAGGACAACCAGCTGGCAGTTGTTTCTGCCAAGGTTGGCAGGACTAACGAGGGCATCAGTAATTTATGGTCTCACATAGGGCTTAAGGTGGGAAAGCAGGTGGAGAAGAGTTGTGCTTCTCCCTTGTGAGGATTGTAGCAGCTGTATGTGGGTGGCTGTTTGTTGGGGGGTCCCAAGGTGAGTCCTGGCTGCACACAAACAGGAGTCATGCAACTGTACCCCTGGGATGTGGTGGTGATGGTCCCATGGTCACAGCAGGGTGTCCTGTGATGGCCACGGATCAGGGTCCCCTTCCCCAGCTCGATCTCCCTCCTCACTCAGCATCACCGTGTACCCTGGATTCCTGTGAGCACAGGAGCTGTTTGTTCACACAAAGCTCTCATGCCAAGATCCTCCCGAGGAGCCATGGAAACCCCATCACTGGGGGTGGGACTCCCTGTGGCCTGGGCCTGGATTGTCCCTCAAAGAAAGTGGCTTGTGCAGCAGGTTGCCCCTCTGTATGTGCAGCTCCTCCTCAGCTGGCAGAGCTGCATCAGCAGTGTGATAAGGGGCAGAAGCTGCTCAGGCTCTATGGGATTGCCAGGGATTGCCTAGGAATCACAGAATTGCTGAGCTTGGAAATAACCTCTAAGATCATTGAGTGCAACCATTCCCCTGGCACTGCCAAGGCCACCACTAACCCACGTCCCCACGTGCCACATCTACACCTCTTGTAAATCCCTCCAGGGAGGGCAACTCCACCCTGCCCTGGGCAGCCTGTGCCAGTGTTCCATTCACAGCAGGAGTGATGGTGTCACTGCCCTGATGGATATTTTCCTTAGTTGCCATTCCTTCTAGTGCTCGAGAATTAAAGAGGAAACGAAGCGTGAGCGTGGAGAGCAAGAAATAATCAGCTGTCGAAATGTGAGTTGAAAATATTTTGGGGTGATGGAGCACAGGGCTAAGCAGTGGCTGCAGGAATGCATCAGCCAGGGAATAATTAACTGGGCATTGTAAGGGAGTTGTTTGGAATTCAACTCCTGCACTGGAAGGCACATGATGGGACTAACCACCTGGGGAAGTGTAAACTCTGTTGGATTTGTAATGCTGTGTTACAATGCAGGGCAGATGTGACCAGAAATCAGGTTGGAATTCTGCTGGTAAGCTGATAAAACCACAGTAAATATGGGTTAGAAGGGAATTCCAGGGTAAGCAAAGTGGGTTACATGGGGAAAACATCTTGCTTATGAGTGGAAGTTTTCCAGAGAGGCAATGCCCAGTTCCTCTGGTGAGACCCCTGCCCTCCCTGGGCTTTTGCAGCGCATTGGGGAGCTGGAACGGGACCTGGAGGGGCTGCAGATGGAAATCCAGAAGCATTGTGCCAAGCAGGAGAGTATCCAAAATCAGCTGGCTGAGAAAGCCAAGGTAAGTGGCTGGCTGAGGGGGGCACACAGGGGGCAGGTGTGCCCTGGTGAGCCCATGGCAGATCTCTCAGCCACCTGACAGGGGTGAAAGGTGGGTGGGATGAGGACCAGCAAGTCCCAGGAGAGCAGGCTCCTGGGTCAGGAGTACAGGCAGGGGGTCCTGTACAGGCAGGAGATCCAAATGTCCTGAGCTCTGCCGTGGACACTGAGAGAGGAAGAAATAATTCAGATAGCAGAGTGCCCTGTGTGGGTGTTGGGTGAGGAAGCCAAGGATGGACAATGTCCCAGGGACCAGACCCACGCAAAAAGTGCTGTGAAAGCTCTGATGCTGCAATCCCACCCCTGCAACGGGATCACTGCCTGTCTCCTGGTGTTCCAAAGCTATCTTTGGAGTTGTCCAATGGGAATAATGGGTAGCTGAGGTCGAAGTGCCCATGGCATGGTTTTCAGATGTCACTCTGAGGTGCCAATCATAGAATCATAGAATCATAGGATCAGCTGGGTTGGAAGGGACCTTTGAGATCATCAAATCCAACCCTTGATCCAACCCTGCTGTGGTTCCCAGACCATGGCACTGATGCCACATCCAGTCTCTTTTTAAAAATCTCCAGGGACGGAGAATCCACCACTTCCCTGGGCAACCCATTCCAATGGCTGAGCACCCTCTCTGCAAAGAAATTCTTCCTAATCTCCAACCTAAACCTCCCCTGGCACAGCTGAAGACCGAGCCCTCTTGTCTTGCTGATGGTTGCCTGGGAAAAGAGACCAACACCCACCTGGCTACAACCTCCTGTCAGGGAGTTGTAGAGAGTGAGGAGGTCTCCCCTGAGCCTCCTCTTCTCCAGGCTGAACAGCCCCAGCTCCCTCAGCCTCTCCTCACAGCACTTGTGCTCCACTCCCTTCCCCAGCCTCGTTGCTCTCCTCTGGACCTGCTCCAGCCCCTCAATGTCCTTCCTGAACTGAGGGGCCCAGAACTGGACACAGCACTCCAGGGGTGGCCTCACCAGGGCTGAGTCCAGGGGAAAAATCACAATGCTGTGGTGGTTGCAGGCGGAGGAGGAGCTGGAGGCAGCCTGTGCCCAGCAGGCCGTGCAGCTGCGGGAGATGGGGCGCAGGGAGCGGCTGCTGCGAGCGGAGCTGCGGCGGGCAGGGGAGCAGGTAGGGATCAGCAGGGATGGGAACATCACCCCCGGGGCCACGGGTAGCACAGGGACAGGGCTTCCCATGGGTAAGGATGTGGCGCAGGAACGAAAACGCAGAGTCCTGAGCACCAAACCCTGGCATGGGACTTGTTGTCGGGTGAAGTATAAAAGGCTTATCCACAGGATTTGTGTGGGCAGCGTAGACGATGGAGCAGTGTAACAGGATACAAAAAAAGGATTCTATAATCTTGGTTACGCTGTCTGGGACCCACACAAACCCTCCTGTGTGCCTGGGTAAAGCTGCTCTGGCAGGGACAGCCCTTTGCAGAGCAACATCACGCTAGATATCGATGATCAGTTATCCTCAGAGATGATCAATTAGCCTCAATGATCAGTGATGTTTGTTTTCATCAATCCTTGCTGCAGCTGGAGTCCTTCAAGATCCAAGTGATGCAAGTCTGTTCTCCATCAGCAGCAGGCAGCACAGGGAAATCCATAACGGAGCAGCAGGTGAGTTGGATACCAGCTCATGGTGCCTCCAACGCCCGGTGCAGCTCAAGGCTGCGGAACAGCCACAGTGCCTGCTCTGTGCTCAGTAGGCCTGGTGGCATCCAAGCTTCTGCAGATGAGGGGCTGTGCTGTGGCTGTCCCAGGTTAATGGCACTGCTCCATGATGTGAAGGAGACACAGCCCTTTTTGTGTCCCACAGCTTGGATGGAGTCAGTGGGCTGCAGCAGGGACAAGCCCAGGGGCCTGGCGTGGTTGCCAGTTTGCAGCAAATCTCGATTGTTTCTTGCTGAGACCATCCATGGTCCCTCAGCTGGAAAAGGGTATGAATATAATGCCTTATCCTGCTCTTCCTCCACCTTTGCCAGGCGATAGAGAAGGTCAGGCAAATCTGTGACGAGAACCAGCAGAGTCATGAGAGGGAGAAGTGTCTGCAGGAGGATTTAAGCTCCAGGCTCACAAAGGAGAAGGAGGTGTCTGCAAACATTGAGGTGCTCAAGAATTCCCTGCTGGAGCTCCAGGTCAGTCCTTTAAATACTGAGGACCAAGTGGCAGCTGGGAGATGGTGGCACAGGGCATTTTGTTGGCCTGAGGACAGGTTAAAGATATGACCCTGAAGCAGAGTGTCATCCCAAAGCGTTCATGTGGCTGTTCCCAGCAGTTTGCCATAGAATCCTAGAATAGTTTGGGCTGGAAGGGACCTTAAAGCTCATTTCATTGCACCCCCTGCCATGGGTGGGGACACCTTTCACTAGATTGGGTTGCTCCAAGCCCTGTCCAACCTGGCCTGAGATGTTCAGAGAGGTTGTGTCATTTGCCAAGTCCCTGAAAGCCCCTGACTGTGGAGATTGGCTTGTTCCCCACTGGTTCCATTTTTTCCAGGCTTGCCTGAGGAGCTCCTGCAGCAGCACCAGCCTGAGAGGGAAGATGGAGCAACTGGAGGTGGTGTCCCTGGATCCCTCCATCTCAGCCATCAGGACAGCAGTGGTGGACATGGCACGTGTCCCCCTCTCCTGGCTGGAGGACATGGAGCAGCTCGTGGCCAGTGCGGGGATGGACCTGTGCACCTCTGGCCAAGGTCTGTGTCCTGCTGGGCATCCCTGGGAACACCTGCACAAGGCAGGTTGTCCTAGCTAGCCAGATGTAGAGGAGAAAATCCAGCACGAGCCACTCCTTATAGAGAAAATCATGGAATCACAGAATTTTTAAGGCTGGATAATACCTCCAAGGTCATCGAGTCCAACCATTAACCCAGCACTGCCAAGGCCACCACCCAACCGTGTTCCCAAGTGCCACATCCACACACCTTTTGAACACTTCCAGGGATGGTGACTCCACCACTGCCCTGGGCAGCCTGTTCCAATGCCTGACCATCCTCTCCATGAAGAAATTTTCCCTAATATCCCTAATATGGTGTGTGAGCACCCCACACAGCAAGGTTGTGTTGACTTCTGCAGGGCTGTTGGCTGCTTTCAGGAGCTTGTTAGAAAAGACTCAGGAAGTGGCACAGAGGAATCAGCTGTTGCAGGTACAGAAATACTTATGTACATGAACCATGTAGATTTGGAATCTTTCCATGGTTAAACATGATAGTAATCCCAAGTGAGCCAGTGTGGGATCTGGATTGGGGATGTGCAGTAACCAAGGTGCCTGGGTCTGCAGAAAATGCAAGGGAAAGGAGACTGTTTTGGGAATTGTTTGTGAGTGAATGTTCACAGGAGGTTTATTTCTTCCCCTGCTGCTGACACACTTCCTTTAATACCTCGGTGTCTCCCTGTAGGAGCAATTAGAGAGGCTCCAGCAGTCACAGGCAGAGATGCTGCAGGAGCACACAAAGGAGCTGGAAGCAAAACATAAGCAAGACTTGGAGATAAAAATCCAGCAAATTATCCTGGAAAAGGACAAGGAGAACAAAGAGGTAGAGTGGCATGGTTGGTGGTTTGGAAAGGGAATGTTATATGCAGGAAAAATGGGGGTCTGTAGGAGTGTTGGTTATTAAAAGGAGGAATCTCTAGCTTTGAACTGTCTGGGTGCAGTCCTAAGAGCCCAATGGGATCCCAAGAGGATGCAGAATATCCTCCTGTATGGATGCAGGTGATGTAAACTCCCCCAAAGTATCCATGGTGGTACTGGGAAGCACCTGTGGGTGACAGGAAGTGTGGGTGCCAGTCAGTCCCTGGGAGAAAGGAGAAAGCAAGGAGCATCATCCTGATGTGTGAGCTTAGGGAAGCACTGTATTGCTTCCTCTCAAGCCCTCTGCTCCCTCCCTCTGCATGCTGAGCTCCTGTTGGGTCTATTTTAGCTGGGAAAGGACACCCCCTGTGAAGCAGGGACCAGCAGTCCCCCTCCATCCCAGGAAAGCCTAGGCCACAATGCTGGTGGCTCTGGTGTGGGATGCAGTGTTAGTGAGGGTGCAAGTTGGGGTTTTGCCATGTCTGTGTTGTGGTGGGGACAGCAGGCCTTGTAACACAGTTTCCAGTGTGCTTCTGTGTCTGGTGCCTCAGGAATGGTGGTTTCCTGGTGCTGAGTTTTCTAAGGACTCAGGAAAGGAGCAGCCAAGCAGCTCCTCCCCTGTCTCTTGGATGTACCTTTCCCCAGGTGCTCCCATCCACTCCCTCACTGGGTCACCTCGGGTCCTGCCAGGCTTTTCTCCCATCACCTGCCCCTGCTCTGGAGCAGTGACCCTCCCTGCTGCTTTCCTCCTTGGACCTGAGGTCTTTTTCCTAGGGTCATGATTTTTTCTGTGCTGAAGCTGTGATCTATCAATTCCCAGATTCTAGAAAGCACTCTCGCTGAGGAGAAGGACAGGTGTAAGAAATGTGTGGAGGAAGAGCAGAAGAAGATCCAAGAGCTGGAAAGCCACCTGAAAAGCATGAATGAGGTGAGCATGGGAAGTGAAGCAGGACAGCTCACCCTTGGAGTGAAGAAATGGGAATGTGTGTTGTAATGTGGTGCTTCAGGGGCCCAAATCAGTGGACAGAGGTTTTTTCCCCCCCCCAAATACACAGAGAGAAAGGTGGATTCCTGGATAGCTTAATTACTGCTAATTTCATCCTGCAGGCAACAGCAAGGAAGGCAGAGGAGCAGGAGGTGATAGAGGGCAAACTGAAAGAAGCTTTGCATGAGCTGGAGGAAACCACTGCCCGAGAGGTACTTCCACCAACCTGTGTGTGCAGGTGGAGGGTGCAGTGTTGATGAAAAAGGGTTCCCCCATCCCTGAAATCCTTCCCTCCCCTCCATCCTTCCAAGAGCTAACCAGGAGAGATGACACTGCTGGTGATCCCAAAGGAAACCACCAGTGCTCCAGCCAATCTCCCAGCTCTTGTTTCCCAGGTGTTGCTACAGCAGCAGGTGCTCGTGCAGGATGAGCAGCTCAGGGCTGTCCAGGAGGACAAGGAGTTACAGAGGCAGAAACTGGAGGAAGAAATAGCAGGATATAGGGAGCAAAGCAAGCAGCATTCCCTGACCATCGTAGCTTTAGAAGACAGGCTGCTGGAGGCCACGCAGGAGCAGAAGATGCTGGAGGAGGAAAAGGCAGCACTTGTGGAAAAAATGGAAGGTAGGTAAGGGTTGCATGGGATGCACCTGTACCCTGCTGGGTTAACATGGAATGTTTATGGAGAGGGAGTAGTGAATCTGCTGCTATGGAAGGCGTTGGGGAGGATGTTGGATGGAGCTTTGCCCACGTGCAGGACAAGGTCCATGAGTCCCTGCAGAGGCCATTTCATTGTTTGGTGGGTTTGGAAACCGTTAGTAAAAAGGGCTTTTTACCCTCTAAACCAACAAGACTGGAGGAGCACTTTGGGTTGCACCCAGGCAGAAGAGATCCCAAGCCAGACAGGATGTTGGGAACTGCCCAAGCACTGCTGGAAATGGGCTCTAAGAGACATGGATTTCCCAAGGAGATGGTCCTCAGTCCTTGAAGCTGCCATGAAGGAAAGGATCTGTGTTGCAGAAGCAGCAGAACAAGTGTGCAAGTGTTACAAAGAAGTAATGGGCCTTATTTTCTCGTGTCCTGTAGTAATTCAGCGCGGTGCCCACAGGTCAGCATCGGGAGATTGGCTGGAGGTTTGTCCTGCCATGGAGTCACACATTTGTCTGAGGTGAGCAGCTCTCACTGGTGGTGGTCAGAGAGGCTTGGAGAAGAGCAGGGACCACTGGGAGAGCCTAAGGAAGTCCAAGGAGACTTGTCCCAAGATCTTTTTAGTCTGGGATGGGCCCTTTGCTAGGCAGAGCTGTTCCTGAGGGCATGGAGCATCTTAACAGCACATGAGGATGTGCCATCCCATCCAGATGGCTCCAGGTACGAGCGAGCGAGGTGGCCAGACCCACTGCACAGGGTGACCCCAGGGGAGCAAAAGGCAGGGAAAAAAGGAATGTGTGAGTGTTCATCAGAAGATGCAGTGCAGGAAGGTGTGTGTGTGCTCCGTGAAATGAGGCCTCCCAGTGAGCTGTGAGATTTGCACTGATCTTTCCCAGGAAACTGCAGGAGGAGCTGGCAGTGGCACAGAGCATGCTTCTGGAAAAGGAGGCCTTCATTGGCAGGCTCACCAGGGAGCTGTCAGAGAGCAGAGCCAGAGTGTCAGACATGAGAGGTGGGTGTCATTGTCCCAGCCCTCCTCCAAGCAGTGACAAGGGGTGGTGTCAGTGCAGTGGGCACACACAGGGCTTGGGAAGCTGATGTCACCATCCTCTGGCAATGCTGTTGTCCTGCTGGGAGCAAAGCAGGCAGTCTGTTCCCTTTGGGAAGGTGAATTTCTTCCCATCCTTGGCTAAGCAATAGCAGTGATGGTGAGTGAGGAGGGCAAACAAAGGAAGATCAGGGGGACAAAACTAAGACCATCTTCCTCAAAATCACACTGGTGAGCTCCTTGGAGCTGGAATTGTCCCAAGCCAGTGGACTGGGAGAGCCTTGCCTGGCTTTCCTCCATGGGCAGGGCTGTGAATGTGGGGACAGAGTCCATGAGGAATGTGCAGAGGTCAAAGGATGCAAGTCAGAAAATGCTGGCAACCTGTTCCTCTCCAATCTGAAGGAAAATGCCTCAACAAGGAATTGCCCTGGGATTTAGTAAACCAGAATGTCCTGTTGGCATGGCCCAGGATCTGAGGGCAGCTGTGAAGGGCAGGGCAGGGTCCATTAGTGCTGCCAGCTTGTATGAGGGTGGACTGGAAAAAGGGGATGTATCCATGAATGCCAGCTGCAGATCCCCCAGGATGAGTCAGGCAGCATCCCACGGGGCTGTTTTGCACTTAGGGGAGCTCAGTGAGGAGCAGAAGGTGGAGCTGGAGAAGAACCAGAGCCGCCTGAAACACCGGGAGCGGGAAGTGAACCAGCTCAGGGAGAAGCTATCCCAGATGTCCAACCTTGTGGAGGAGAAGGATCGATCCCTGAAAGCAGCAGCTGAAGAGTTAAGGTACCCACTGACATGAGCCAAGGTTCCACCAATGCCACTCTGTGGGTGCCCAGCAGCTGATGGTGTTCAGGGTTCTCCCCAGAACAAAAGGCACATGTGAGAGCATCAGGGTGGAGCTCAGCTCCGTTGCACTGATATCCACTGCCATGGGAACCGAAATGGGGGTTTAGTGGAGCTTGTGCCAGCAGATGTGTAACCAAGTCAGTTGTAACTAGGAGAGTGTTCCCACCCACACCATGGTAGTCATCAGTGGGTGCCCAGGGTGCTGCTCTCCCCAAGCTGTTCGGGTCACATGGAACATGTGATAGAACATGCTCTTGGCATGTTCCATCCCTCATGGGGTCCCACAATGTCTCGTGTCTCGGCACAGGCGAGCCCAAGCCCGCTGCCAGGTGCTGAGGGACGCTTCCCAACAAACAGTGGAAAAGCTGGAGGATGCTCCCAGGACGCCAGTGTGGGTGGGTGAAGCCTCCCAGAGGGTGAGTCCCCACGGAGGGCTCCGAGGGGTGGGTTTGCCAAGAGCATTGATGGTGTTTCCCAGCACTGCAGTGAGGCCTGGTGACTTTCTCTGCTCCACACCGGCAGGAGGGTGGGAGCACCACATCCCCACGCCGGGGGCTGCCTGTGCCGCCCGAGATCCAGGGTTCTCCTGCTGCAGCCCCGGCGTTGCTGCTGCTTAATGAGCTGATGTTTGCACAGCGCTTTGGAACAGCAAAGTGTTTTGTGTGCTAATTGCTGTGCTAATTGGCAATTAGAGGGCATGGCAACGTGCGAGGGTTCTCTCCTTTTTCCAACTCGTGGAGCCCAAGGTGCTGTACAGGTGATGCAGAACCAGTTCTGGAGTGGTACGTGCAGGAGTAGGGGGGAGCTCGTTGCACAGGACAGGAAGAAACGCTCCTCATTCCCCTGTGCCAGACTCCTATTTGATTTCCCCGTGGCTGGAAAAGGGAAGAACTCGCAGGTGGCGGCAGCAGCAGATGGAGGGACTGTGGGAATTGTACATTCTGTGCAGGAAGGGTGGCAGCCAGCAGCGGGGCCGGCGGGCTGCGCGGGGGCCGCGGTGACTCACAGCCAGCTGACAGAGAGAGGGCGGGAGGTATCGCCCGTCCTGTTCCACAGGCGGGGATGGGGAGGGGAAGGGCCGAGCGCTGGACGTGCTGTTCGGCAGAGCTGTGGCGTGACAGTGGCTGGACCCAGAGCTGGGGGTCTGCAGCCATCATTAGTTGTGCACAGGGCAGGATGATGGGCCAGCCCCATCACAGGATTTTGGATGTTTGTCATAATGCAGGAATCTGGACTGGGCTGGGAGAGGGCAGTGGACATGTTTGTGTGCACCAGTGTCACTTAATAGAGAATAATGCCCACGGTTATGTAGGAACACAGTCTAGAAAGTGTGCTGGTGTTTGTGTGTAGATGGTAAGGGCAAGAGAAAAATGCCACCATGGCTGTTCAGAGACATGCACTATCCCTCTCCTGGCTCTCTGGAACATTTGCAGGGCCCATATCCTCACTGTGGCACAATGGAGCAGGAAAGAGGTCTCTGACGAGTCTCTTATACCCCTCCAAATCCATGGAGATACTCCTTAGGCTTTGCTCTTGGCATGTGCCAAGTGACCAGTGCCTGGCAGCGAGGCTGTGCTTAAGCCAGGTTTAAGCTGAGCTTGTGCTGAGCCAGCTGCAGGCTGGGTGAGGACAAGCTGGGCTGCTTCTTCCAGGTGCCACCGTTGGACTTGGCTGACCTCGGTGCAAAGTGCCAAGGCCTCAGGCACGAGGAAACGATCCAGCGCCAAAAGGAAGGTTTGGCTGAGCTCCGGGAGAGAGTAAAGATGCTGGAGAAGAGGCAGAACTCAGGTGAACAGGGCTCTCCTAGAAGCATGGAACAGTTAGAATCATGGAATGATTTGGGTGGGAAGGGACCTTAAAGCTCATCTCATTCTGCCCCCTGCCATGGGCAGGGACACCTTCCAGTGTCCCAGGTTGCTCCAAGCCCCATCCAACCTGGCCTTGGACATTTTCAAGGATGGGGAAGCCACAGCTTCTCTGAGTAACCTGTGCCAGGGCCTGACCACCCTCCCAGGGAAGCTGGGGAAAGCTGACCAGCCTCAAAGTGGCTGAGGTGTGAAGCCATGGCATGTTGCACCACGGTTTGGTGGCTGCTTGCCTCCAGGTGCTGTGAAGAAGGGTTTGGAGCCACGGGTGAAAGACTTACCGGAGGAGATAGTCCAGCACACAGGGCTTGAGATGGAGCCTGCACCCATGTCAGGAACAAAATTGAAGGCTGGCAAGGTAAGAAGGCAGTTTGGGGGCTGTGGTTCCTGTGGCTTAGTTGGAAAAGTATTCCCTGGAATAGAGAGGATGAACCTTTCAGAGATGCTAAGTAAGCCTTTCCCTGTCTGTGCAGGGTCCTGGCCACGTTCCTAATGGGGGCTCCCTCGGGATCACCAATAGGGCAGCGAGTTTGGACATGGCTGAGGTGACAGACCCCGGTGAGAGGATGGTATGTCAGGGACAGACGTGGTAAATCACGTGTAGAGCGTGTGTTAGTGCCCAGTGGGTGTAGAGTTTAGAAGGTTTGTGAACACATTTCAGAGGCAGGTGACTGGCAGGGCTTTGCAGGACCATTGAGGCTGAACTGCTCTGTGGTCCAGTTGAAGACATGGCATGGGGGTTGGATTAGATGACCTTTAAAGATCCTTTACAACGTTCTATGATTTTATGGTCCAGGGCACGTTGGGTGTCTACCAGGACATTTCAGGACCCCAGAATGTGCCATGGCACATCATTCTCCCCTTTCCACTGAAGGCCTTTGGGGTGTTCCCCCGGGCATTCAGGGCTGATCTGCAAGGAGAGGCAGGGTTGGTGAGGACAGAGACCTTCCCCAATGTAGGTGCCAACTAAATGATATGAAAGAGGCTGGGGCCCAATGGAGGAGGCTGCCAGAGGAGGGGTCTGTGAGTAGTACAGCTGGTGGGGTCTCTTCCCTCCAAAAAGGACAGGAAAACATCCATCAGGGAAATGGTCATGTTGGAAAAGGAAACAATCCAATCCCAGTAAGCTGTGCAGCTGGGAATGGAACACAGACCCACTTTCCTTGGGACACTGTCATCTCCTCAGGAGAGCAGATGGAAAGCAGATGGCTGAGCAGCGTGATGGAATGCAGCAAACCTGGTAAATAATACATTCCCTCTTCTTCCCTCAGTACCTTGATGTGATCGGTGCTCTGGGAAGCCTGATGGAGATGAAGGAGCTGTCGGGAATGCAGCCTCTGCAGCACCTTCCTCTGGAGGAGAGGGAAGAAGTGGGACTGCAGAGACAGAGGGCCCTGGAGCTGCTGTACAAAAAGATCAGGAACCTCCAGCATCGCCTGGAAAGGAAAGAAGAAATGCTAAAAGATTATGAGGGAAGCATGGAGCAGCTAAGGTGTGGAAAAGCAAGGTCACGGTTCCCAGTGAGACCTGGTCCTGGAATGCCAAGGGATGTGGCACCTTGCCGGGTCACGTGTCTGCCTGGGACTGGTCACAGCATGGCCATGGTATAAAAATTAAATGCTAGGAGAAATGGGGAAAGGTTCCCCCAGTTTTCTGCGCTGGTACCTTGTGTGGTCTGATGTGGTTGAGCAGTGTTAGAGCTGGGGAAACCCTGGCAGACTCCAGTCTGGGGTGACTGGAGCCTGGGGCAGCAGCAGCAGTGGCAGCTGGGGAGGAGGGACAGTGTCAGCAGGACCAGGGCAGGTGTGGGAGGGCCCAGCTGGGCGTTGGGGGGGTCGATGCAGGCAACAGACTGACAGAATCCCCCCTCCTGTTTTGCACAGGCAGAACCAAGCGTCCCTGCGAAGGTGTCAGGAGGAGATGTCCAACCTGGAAGATGAAGCCCACAGGGAGGCAGAAGAGAAGGCTCTGCTGCGAGAGGCTCTGGAGAGGACACAGCTCCAGCTGGAGCAGGAGAAGAGGCTGCGGCGAGCGGCCAAACGGCACAAGGTGAGTGGGGCAGGAGCAGGTGACACCCAACTCCTGCACTTTATACAACAGTCTGTTGGAAGCACAGATGGAGTGGTTGGCCAGACCACCCCAAGAAGCTGGAGGTCCCAGGGTCCTGCTGCTCAGCCAGCTCAGCGTCATGGCAGCATCACACTGCCAAAATTGGAGGTGGTGCAGGCACCTGTAGCAATGGGTTTGGGCCATGTCCTGGGGTGGGGGAGAGGAGCAGGTCACACATGACTCTCAGGACCTCTCACGGTGAATGCTGTGTCTGGTGTGTTTCTGCTCTGCAGCCTGGAGCCACGAAGCCTCTCTGCTCAGGCAAGCCAAGAGCCAAAGAGCACACAGCAGATGCTGTCAAGAAGGGAAGCTCACAGCAGAGGCACCACAGGGGCGTTCAGCAGGTGATGGTCTGCGGTAGGAACGAATCACCGCTGTAAACTCTGTGATGGTGGAGCAGGCTTGAGATGTGGGTGCACTTTGAGTAGCTCCTGTCGGTATCCTGTAGCTCCTGGGCACACTGGTGTGACAGTACAGTGTGTAGGACCTAATTTGCCAGCAGTGTGTGTCTCACACAGCATGGTGAGATTTATGGCAGTGGAAGAGGTGGTGAGGGTACAACCCAGCCTATACACGTGTGTATATATATTTGTGTATGTAAATACAGCCATGATGTGTGAAGTCAATTGTGTGGGGTCTGTCCTTTCCTTGGCTGAAGGGGCCTCAAGCACACACAGCTTGAAATACCCCCATATCCTCTGGTCCCTGTGGTGCCTTGGGGGAACTGGATCATAAGATATGATGTAGTATGGTATTCCAGAATTCCTGGAACACCCCAGGAGCACAGGAAGGGGGAAGAAGAGAACCCGTGTCAGCCACACTGGTACAGCAGCAGCACAAGGACAAGCTGGGGAGATGAGAGCGACGTGCCCGTGGGTGATGGCACAGGGTCCCTTTGCCACCCACTGTTGGCATCGACTGAGGTCCCACTGCTCCTCTTGTCGTTAACAAGGGTGAGAGCAGACCCTGGTTTCTGGGGAGCAGCAGTGTTTTGGGGTCTCCCTGCAGGGAACAGGCAGCTCCAACGCATGTCATCCCTGCAGCCGCTCCGCCTCAGCATCGCTCGGAGCGCTCCGTGTGCCGAGTCCTCGGCATCACTTCAGCCGAGGATAATTTGGATGTGAGCAAAGGCCCGCTGGGGGTTTTTTGGTCTTTATTTTTTAATAGGATAAAAAGGTCTGGAAGCAGCAGCACGGAGGGCTGCAGCAGGCTGATGTAGGGCTGTGGGTGTGTGCAGCACCCAGGGGTGCACAGCGGCCGATCCCTAATGGAAGTGGTGGTGCTGTGGGCTCCAATCATCAATGTGGCCTGGTTTCCCCCCTCCCTAAGCTGGGAGAAGCTGGATGCTTCCCTGTCTGCATGCCTGGGCTTATTTTGGGGTGAGGCATGACCTTGATTGCCTGGTGGAGGTTAAAGATGCTGCTGTGAGCATCCTCTGGGGGTGTCGGGCCGCTCCATGTCTGCATGTCCTCGCCATCCCAAACCCTGGGTTGGGAATGGAGGGAGCTGGTAGGAGCACAGGTGCTGTGCGTGCACCAGGGGCTGCAGAAGCCCCTTCCCCTCTTTGGAGCATATGGAATCATGGAATTATGAGATGGTTTGGATTGGAAGAGACTCTAAAGATGGTCCTGGAGGAATCCCACTGGGGGAATGGGACCTACTGGTGATGCCGGTGGGGGCCCTGGGGGATCACAGACAGGTTTGAGTTGAAAGGGACCCTAAAGATCATCCCATGGTGATCCCACCGGGGGATAGATGAGTACCGCCGGTGATGCCCGAGGAGAGGGGGGTCCGAAGGGGTGGTGATGGGCTGATAGAGGGCGGCGGGGCGGGGCCCCCTCCCGTGCCCGTGCGGGAGCCGGGGTGTCGCAGCCGGGCCCCGGGG